>NC_050186.1:27891691-27946691 GCF_008315115.2 Sander lucioperca | reverse complement strand
TTTGTGTGTGCGTCTGTTTGTATGCATGTGTGCGTGTGTGTGTGTGTGTGTGTGTGTGTGAAGTGGTTAGAAGATGGAGGAAGTTGTCATTGGCAAGTATATCCCTTGCTGCTTCGAATGCCATTGCAGATTAGTGTGTGTGTGTGTGTGTGTGTGTGTGTGTGTGTGTGTGTGTGTGCGTGCGTGCATGTGTGTGTGTGCGTGTGTGTGTGTGTGTGTTGGCTGTCTCTGAGGTTTTTACTTGCTCTGAAATCATTCTAAACACACAACCACACACAACCACACACACACACACACACACACACACACACATATGCCGCAGCTGGTGTTTCAGAGACTCCAATGCGCTGATGTTCGTTGCCCGTTTTCTTTGTGTGTTTGTGTTGGCATGGCGGTTCTGCGACATGATTGGCTGTCTCAGTCTTTAACTTTGATAGTGTCAGGCAATCAACTCTGTCCTTACCTCGGATGGAATTGCTTGTTTGAACTTGCCACAAGTTGACTTTGTTAAGGATTTTAAGCTAATTGTCTTTGTCACTTCAGAGGGAATTGAACCTCTATCCCCAGGCAATCTTAGTGCCTTGCTCAAGGGGGCAGAACCTGTAATTGTAGCATGGATACATCCTTAATAATTCAGGCTTTTTTTGGGGGCATTTTGTAGTATTAAAATGATTGAGGTAGTGGCCGGGTGGGCTCGGTGGGTGGAGCAGACGCACATATACTGAGAGGTTTATGCCTCGACGCAGAGGTCCAGGGTTCGAATCCGACCTGTGATGATTTCCTGCATGTCTTCCCCCTCTCTCTCCCCTTTCTCACCTAGCTGTCCTATCAAAAGAAAGGCGGAAAAGCACAAAAAAATAATCTTAAAAAAAAATAAATAAATAAATGATTGAAGTAGCACATGGACCTGCCACCTCTGCTGTTCCTGAATGTGTCATAAGGACACAGTAACACTCCCTCTCACTGTGAGGCAGTCAACCACTGACATAACGAAGAGATTAGACTGCATCCGCACTGCTGTTAATGTCCCTCTAAAAGGCTCCTTTATATATCATATCCAGCAGATGGCATTAAAAAACACACAAAAATACATTTTCAGTCATCATGGAGAAGCTTAGTGATAATGTTCTGTTTCAGGATCCCCGTCTTGTTTTTCTTTCACGGCCAGATTACCAACTGGGCAGTCCAGGGGTCCTTTAGCGGGGCTCCATGTTCACACTGTGGCCATTAGTTTGGGGTCATTTGATAAACTACAGATTGGAAATGAATGTCTCACTAAACACAATATAGGCTGAGATGATAGGGGCCCAGAGTGTGTTTAAGGATTTAAGATTTATTATTTAAAGAGCACCTGAACACTGCCTGGAAATCTTGTTTTCTGCTGACCTGCAGTGGTTTAATGTCTCACCTTGCTTTACTGTACTCCTAGCCTGGGCGGTCCAATCAGCAAACAGAGGGAGTGGCTGAGAACGATGACGTTGACGACGTGCGCTAGTTTGAGTTGGAGTTCCGTAATGGCGGCGGAGAAAGATGCGAGCGAAGCCATTCGGTCCGTTGTAGCCCGAGCAAGAACAATCTTTGCTGAGTTGTGTTGGTGGCCATGATGTTGTGGCCCTCCTCCCCAAGGGGTTCGGGAAAAGTTTGATTTTCCAGCTCACTCCGTTAGTGGTGAAGGAGTTGGCTAAGGCTAACGCTAGCGATGCTAAGCCGACGTCACGACCAAACGTTAGCGATTGGTTATGGCAGATCCAGAGTGGCTCTGGGCAGATCCAATAGTTTTAAACTTCAACAGAGTACCCGCCTTCAAGGAAGTTAACACTTGTCAATGGAGAGTGGCCAGAGAGTCTGGTAGGACCAGGCTACTGTACTCCAGGGTGTGTCGGTACCTCATGACATCACTGTTGGGGACAGGTACAACAGACTAAACAACAAAGTGCTTGGATTTAAATTTTTCCACCATAAAGACTCATGTGAGCATGTCCTGATGTCGGCAGAAATTGTCCTGCCACCGCTGCAGTGTATAGGTTTGGTCAGGTTTGGTCGCACAAATGCTTGGTAAAGGTCAGGGAGCTGTAGTACACACTTCAATGGCCAAACAACTTTTATTAATCCAAATAAATGACTATTTAAATCAGCAGCGTCTTTAGTATTGATGTGATCATTATTACAAACTTACCAAAGATACAAACCTATATTATACTAACCTGAATTGAAGCTGCTGTGTAAAAAAAAAAAGTTCTATTAATAACAATATAAGTGGATCACAAATACTCTTTTTCCACCAAAATTTAAAACGTATATGACTTCTTTCCCATTGCCAGTACACATTTCTGTTTTTTTCTTCTGTGTGTCAAGTTTGACATTGCAAAAGCGTCGGAAAACTACGGTGGCCGACAGGGGCAAACACACAGCAACTTAATGAACAACCCGGTCTCACACTAGTTCGTGAAATGGTCACATTATTTTGATTTATTGATTTGTGTACAGGTCACGATTTTCTCGTTTATTTCGTGTACAGGTCACGATTTTCGAACGTTACCATTTCACGTACTGCCATGACACTGGGCTGCTCTGGGGGACGCAACAACAGGGACATGAAACGCCACATGCCGGCCACAACAACGGGACGGTTGTGGTTAGGAAAAGAACAACTGGGAAAGGAACCGTCACACGCAGGACACGCCGACAACAACGGGACAGTTGTGGTTAGGAAGAGAATAACGCGGAAAGGAACTGCAACCCGCCGGACGCGATCCCCTCTCTCCAGGGTGAAAGTCACCAACCTCCCTGCACGGATTTTCTGCTTTTCATACTACTCCCTACCATAGTCGTGCTGTGATCACGAAATATGCTTCCCATTTAAATACATTAAATTAAAATTCGTGCTCACCACACGAAAAAAACGACATAATCGTGTCCTGTTCAAGAATCAATAGATTCAATAACGTGACCATTTTACAAACTGCCATGAGACAGGGTGGTAATGAAACACGAAAATAGACAAAACAAAAAGAAAATTAAGAAAACATCTTCCTTAATTTGACAACACATGCGCAGCATTTAGCAAACGCGATGCAAATACACACAACACAACCAAATACACAAACGCACTGCAAATAACAGAAACGATGCAAAAAGAAAAGCACACAATCCCCGGAAATAAATGCAACAAAAAAACCGCTCCATCCAGATAACACAACGGAAGTTGTCCAGGCCTCTAGGGGGAGCGCTGAGTGGAACAGCTTGATTTTCGACCCCACTGAGAGAGAGAGAGAGAGAGAGAGAGAGAGAGAGAGAGAGAGAGAGAGAGAGAGAGAGAGAGAGAGCCGGGGCACGTTCAATCTCAGAAAGGTGTGCACTGTTTTGAGATCATAGACTGTAAATATTAAGTCTATGTTTGAGACATGTTTTCTCTCATTTGGTGGGTGTGTCTCTAGTTTATTGGCTTAAGTCACAGGTGATACCCAATCAGCAGGGACGTGACTGTAAACTCGTGGTAATAAAAAGGCAGAGCGCTCTTTCTCAGTGGGGTCGAAAATCAAGCTGTTCCATGTAGCGCTCCCCCTAGAGGCCTGGAGAACTTCCGTTGTGTAATCTGGATGCAGCGTTTTTTTTGTTGCATTTGTTTTCGTGTGTTTCATTAAGTTGCAGTGCATTTGCCCCTGTCGGCCACCGTAGAAAAACAGAGTTGGTGAACACCAAACACAAAAAAAGCAGCATGAAAGCCAGTGAAAATGTTACGGTGGCTACGTTTTTTTCATACCTGTTAATGATCAAGTCTCTCTTTCAAACTCGGTGCCGACTAATTTGGAAAGATGTTCAAGCGCTGCTTGCACGATGATGGACGTGAATGAATGCCGATAGTAACGGTTCCCACTGAAGACAAAAGCCAGACGTTAGTGGGTGTTAGATGGGTTTTTTGACCAGTGGGAAAGGGTCTTACGGGATACAAACAGCATCATTTCACAATAGATTCAATGAATATGTATAGTGCTAAGCATAAAATGAATCATCACTGAGTTTCTATAGTTAAGTCAAGAAATCTTGTCAAACATTCTCTGGTTCCAGCTCTTCAAATCCAAGCATTTCCCTGCTTCTCTCGGTTTTATAGGCTGTTGTAAATTGAATATATACGGCGTTCACCATTGGCTCTGAGAACTTTTGTCACAGTTTTTTTTCCCACTATTTCTGGAATTTAATAGAGTAAATGATTAACTGATATGTGAGCTGTAGCCCTGGATGTGTATAATGTCTGATGTGTGATGTGCGGTTACAGTGTTTTGGCTCCGTGAGTCCAGTTATATTCGTTGTCTCTGCTGGTTTTACTGTTTCTGGTAGCAGCCTCAGGGCCTCGCTCCCTCAGGAGTGTGTGTGTGTGTGTGTGTGTGTGTGTGTGTGTGTGTGTGTGTGTGTGTGTGTGTGTGTGTGTGTGTGTGTGTGTCAGCTGGAGCGAAGCTGGCGTACAGGTGCGCCGCTGCCTCGCCAGCACTTCCTGGTAATTAATGACTTGTTCCTGCCTCCCTCTCTCTCTCTCTCTCTCTCTCTCTCTCTCTCTCTCTCTCTCTCTCTCTCTTGCTCTCTCTCTCTCTCTCTCTCATAGATGTGATGTTGGAAATTGGTGACATCTCAGTCTTTGCTTTTCCAGTCACATGAGGACAGAGCGTTGAGTAGGAGAATTAGAAATTGAGGATGGGGGAAAATGAGATGGGAGGGGGGCAATAAAGAGAGAGGAAGACAGAAAACTCATGCTCTTTTTTTTCATAATAAATCCCCTTTTTTTTAAAGGGAACATCCTAAAAGGAATAGTGATGTCATACCTAAGGTACCACTCTAATGTCTGTGTGTGAGTACAAAGCAAAGAGTCAGGATGTGGTTAGCCTAGCTTATAGCAGAAAGACTGGACTCAGGGGAAAAGAGTTTAACCGGCCCCGTCCAAAGTTTAAAAAAATACACCTACCGAAATCTCTAGAGCTCGCTAATTAACATGTTATATCTCGCTTGTTTACTCCGTACACAAAGAGAAATGTTAAAATGACAATCTGTCGTTCTAGGGGGAGGGGGTTACATGCTGCGCCACAGTCAGCCATCCATCCTGACAACTATTTTATTCTGTTCTTCTCTCTTTTTCTTATCCTCTCTCTACCCTTTTCTACAAAATCTTTGATTTTTTTCTGTTGTTGTCTCTCTCCATCTCTCTCATCCTCAGAGTTCTTGTTCTCTTTCTTTACCCTCTCTCTGTCTCTCTCTCTCTCTCTCTCTCTCTCTCTCTCTCTATTTTTGGTAATCTATCTTAGTTAATATCGTCTCTGTGAGCAGCTGGGTACCGAAGCCCAGTCAGCTCTGTGAGAAACAGACCTCTGGTTGTGTGTGTGTGTGTGTGTATGTGTGTGTGTGTGTGTGTGTGTGTGTGTGTGTGTGTGTGTGTGTGTGTGTGTGTGTGTGTGTGTGAGCGAGAGAAACATAGAGACAGAGAAAGACCAGATCTTGTAGAAGGTAAAAGAAGCAAGAGACAAAGCGAGGGGGAGTGAACCTGATGATTATCACAACAGTATAAGGCTGGAATTGCACATAATATATGAAGATACATATAAATATCTCTGTGGATCTCTGCTCAACAACATGTCAAATCAGCTGATTGCTTGAACAAATTTCCTGGTCCCCAGAGGAGGAACCCTAATGACTTTAGTGATCCCCTGACTTAGCAAAGTTTTAAATTGTCTAAAGTTTGATTTATGACCAAATACCTGCAAAACTAATGATGCTCCCATCATGCGCTAATGTTAGCATTCTAACACGCTATATTAAGAGGCTGACCATGGTAAACATTAAACCTGCTAAACATCAGCACTTTAACATTGCCATTAGGAGCAGGTTAGCATGCTGATGTTAGCATTTAGCCCCCTTCTGAAATATGATTGGCCCACTCTGGGTTCCCAGCTCTTGTCACATGACCAATAAATGTTTCCATGATCACCATCCAAAATTATGATACCATGAGAGCAGCACTGGAATAGTTTTTCTTAAAAAGTGGCAGACTGAGCCTATAGGAAATGTGTATTTTATTCGGGTATACAATGTTTAAAATGAAAACACTTGAAACTAATAATGAATGTTATGTTTTATTTAGCAGAATTACATTGTGTTGTTCTATCCTATCCAATATTTCCTATATTTCTAAGCGGATTTTCTATGCTGCATTCTAATAAAATGCCCGAGTCTGCGCATTAGTGAACGGGCGGTAGAGCCGCGGGATCCAAGTCCCGCCCTTACACCCGCCCGGCCAATCGTGAGTCAATCACAGCTGTCAATCATGATGATTCACCCCATTTTTATAGCATCAAATAACTAATAAAAACTAAACTTATCAAAAAAATGAACACTTAAACATGTGTCAGTGGGATACAAACTATATTAATAACAGAAACCATCTTTGGGGAAAAATGTATTTAAAGGTACTTTGGACAGCACTCCAATTAATACTTTTTACTGCTACATACTTGGCCCATGTCCCACTCCCTAACATGGAACGGGCAGGGTTTATGACCTATACTGGCATACTGTACCCACCAGCGGGCCATCGAGATGTTTTGGGATCACTTATGTAATCTATATATAATAAAAGAGCTGAAATGTTGAGTGGTGTTTAAGGCGCTGTACTCAACATTTAGAACAATAACATAGCAGCAAACAAGAATGGCTCTGTAAAGATATTGGAGTAATGGCGTCCTGAGCAGAGAATGATGTCACACTCCCTCTGTGTTTTGTTTTGATGATCTGGCTGGGCATGCATGTGGTCGTGAAAAAATGTAGGTGTTTCGACGTATTGGGTAAAGGTCTGTGACAGTTTTCCAAGCACAGCCCCTTATAATAGTAACTGACTTTAAATTTACTGTATAATAGAAGGCTTGTGTTGCAAATTGGGGGGTGTGGAGTTGTTTACCAAGCAGGGAAAAGCGGCTATCAATTGCATTGCATTATGGGAAATGTAGGATCCGGTGTTTTTGGAGCTTGACCCATACAAGGGACTAAAACTCAGGATATCTCAGCCTCTGCTGCTTCAATTTTTACCAGTGTTTTTCCATTCTATCTCACACTGGTCACCCAACGTTATGCAAGTGAAACACAAAATTCCTGGAACGCCCCTTTAACACCTCAATCTGACTACTCACATCTTGGTATCCACAATAACTAAATTGTATCGAGCAGATAGTGTGTAATGAAGTAACAATGACGGAGACAGTGAGACGAGCAGGTAAAGAGAGACAGACAGAGAGACAGACAGGTATTTTGTCTTTCCTCCAGCTCGCCTAGTTGCCGGGGCGACCGGTCTGGCCTGGCCTGGCCTGGCTCGATTGTACGAGTACGAGAAGAAAAAACAAAGAACAGTAAAGAAAGAAAAGCGCCACAATCAATGAGACCCTTTTTGTTTTAGTGGGAACCCCCTTTTACCCTTCGACGACACACACTCTCACACACACTGACACACACATGGGCAGAGGAACAGGATGACTGAATCGGTGTGTGATTGTGTGTGTGTGTGTGTGTGTGTGTGTGTGTGTGTGTGTGCCTTTGTGTCTGACTCCCTCTCTGTGTGTGTGACTGACTTTATTTAAGACAAGGGCCCTTTTGTTTTAAGCCGGTGAATGGCTCCGAGACCGAGGCTGGCCCTGTAATTGGTCTACTTAGGCCCTGTTTAGCATGAGAAAAGCCTTCTTTGGCCCGGCAGTGCCAAACTAACTTTTGTATTCAGCCACGGAGAGGACGGACGCGCAGATCAGAATTCAGATTAGCCCCCGAAAAACATCCATCCGTCCCCCCCCCCTCCTAACACACTCCTCCACCCTCTGCTTTAAATACACTGCGCACTAATTACTTAACGAGAAAGCTGGGGGGAAAAAATCTGCACTTTAACGGAGTAGTGGTGGAGTCTATTTGAAGGCTCTTTTTCACCTCTTCCCTCCTTGCTAACTTTTTGTGCCACTTTAAAAAAAAAAAAGAAAGAAAGAAAGACCCTCTCCTCCATCCTTCTGTCTGTCTTTTATTCAAACGTTCTCTTCTCTCCAAATCAGCCCAGACGCCACTTGTTGCTGCCGAATCATTGATTAGCGGGACAATGTGTGAGCGGTTTGCTAAGTTTGAGCCGTGACAAAGAGTCACAGTTAGAGGAGGGAGAAAGCAGCCGAGAGGAGTTAGACTCTGAGCTCTGGAGCTGGGGGAGATGAACGTCTCCACGCCGAGCAGCATGAGGAGGTAAATACCGTCACATGCCACCATTTGATTCTTCATTATCAGCTCGGCGTCTGGAGTTGGCTTTGTTCCTGGAAGTTAGACGGCTTCGAAATCAAATCCAGTGGGCAGTTATTTATTTACTTATTTATTTGGCTTTTCTGATGTTGATTGATCAATCGATTGATCTATGTATCTATCTTTCTATCTGTCTGTCTGTCTGTCTATCTATCTATCTATCTATCTATCTATCTATCTGTCTATATGTCTGTCTGTCATCTTTTTGTACGCTTTTTATTCTTACTGTTTACTGTTGTAATTTTGGCAGTAAGTGTGCATTTTACAGCATCACATTGAAAGTGACATTTTTCCATTTTAACGTTGTCATACACAGAAAATGAAATTTCAATTTTGATTCAATTATTTCATCTTAATATTGACAGACATGGACTTCCGTATTAACACTCTATCGACCTATTTAGAGCAGTAATACAGGGTCATGTGTAACATAATACAAAGACACACCTGCCTAAACACAAATATGAACTCACCATTGGGTTTACTTTACTCCGAATGACTGTTTGTTTGCTCGTAACATTTAGTGTTGATTCAGATAGATTGGAACTGAACAAAAAAAAAAATCCTGACGGTAGTCAAAATTTCTGATATTTGACATTCTCTCTTCTGACATTCTGTAGCATTACTAACACACACTGTGTTTAGCATCCATTACATTCAATATAACTGTTTGGCATATTCGACCATATCACCATACCATAGCTAAACATTGTTACCAGACATCCTCAACACTCCAATTGTGATCAATATTTCCAGTGATCTATATTTTGTATGTTCTCAACATTCTGATTATGCTCGACATTTTTCAGATACCTTCCACATTCAAGCTATTCTGGCTATCACCAGACCAAGCTCAATCTTTTAAGATTGAACCTTAGTCTGGGGAGTCTGCTCTGTATTTTTGTACTGCACAAGAGGCGTGATCAACGGGCATAGTTCAAATGTATGCAATTGGATAGTCCTTCAACCAATCAGACCAACGATCCGGGTGACGTAGCAGCGACAGCGGCATCAACGGGTTGCTGCGCTTCGGTGGCCGCCATGTTGAATGTAAACAAAAGCTGCTTGCCGTCGCTTCTCTATCGTCGTCGTGTTAAACCCACCAATAGCGCGCCAGGTGGATAAGCCAGTTTGTGATTGATCCCCGCAGATTGTAGACTGGGTATTATATTACAATCGAGGGTTTGATTTAACGTCATTGTAGTTCGTATAGTATCACTGAAGTGCCAATAATATGACGTTAAATCAAACCCTTGGGTGTAATTGCGATTACTCAACAACAGTTACCAACAAAATAAAAGTTACACTCAAACTGTTTTCATATTGTGGGGCAATTCGCTCTCAAAATTACAAAAAAGCAACAGAGACGACTTGTAGTCCCTCCTTGTTTAGTCGGCCAGTCAACTTAAGCTAACGTTAGCTTTGTAGAGATCGTGGGATTTCCGTTATATTTGACCTGCTTTTAAAACTAATCCCCACTCTATTTTTTTTATCCCTTCTGTATTTTGACTTTTAAATGGATACAATCTATTTCTTGATTATCATTTATCTACCCTCTGGGGTGTAGGCCCATACATATAGGCTTGTGTGCTGTTATGTATGTGTGTGCGTTGTCTGTAGCTGCTCTTAACTAACTGCTCTTTGGTGTGATTAATAAAGTTGTTGAATTGAACCGAATTGTTGAGTGGTCAGACTTTCCACACAACACTACTGACAACGTTCCAACTTGCCTCGAAATGACAAACTTCAGCATCGTGACTGTATAATTGGAATATTCCAAACATGTCTCTCACAACATTCGGTAACACTTTACTTGAAGGTATCTACATAAGAGTGACATGACACTGTCATGAACACATGACACTGTCATGACAGTCATGACACATGAACTCTAACCCTAACCCTAACCCAAATCTAACCCTAACCATAAAACCGAATGACACGTACTAAAAGAAGCGTTATGTCATAAATGTTTATGACTTGTTTATAATGTTTATGACACGTTCATGACAGTGTCATGTCACTCTTATGTAGATACCTTCAAGTAAAGTGTAACCCAACATTCTAGTAAAACAGCCATCAACATCTTGAACTCCAACACTGAAAAAGTAATCTTGGTTGAACCGATTGTCATTATCTATCCATTTTTTTAATACCCTAATGAAAGGTAATATTATATTCTGTTATGGCTGGCTTGTCTCTGTGCTACAGTCTTCAGGATCGGTGCGTCATTCTGGGTCTTTTGAGTCGTGAGGTCACAACATTAACAATCTCTCTCTCTCTCTCTCTCTCTCTCTCTCTCTCTCTCTCTCTGTGTGCTTGTATCTCTGTCTGTCTCGGTGTCTCTCGACCAGTCGATACTGGGTGGCGAGATGGGTTTGGGGAGTCCCGGCGCGGCGTCGCCCACCAAGCCGGCCGGTCAGTACTACCAGCACTACGGCTCCAACCCGCGGAGGAGAACGCTGCCTATGGATGCCATGGGTGAGACGACGCTCACACACACACCCCCATTACACAGACACTGTGAACTCACACACTCCCCATTACACAGACACTGTGAACTCACACAGAGAGACACAGCGACACGTTTGCTCATTAAACTGCTTCCTCTATTACAAAAGGTCTCACAACGAGAGGACGAGTTAGGCTCAGCCTTCTGCACATTTTCTGGCTTGGGACCCCATTTTTTACTTTCCAAAATTCTCATGACATCTTAGATGTGAATTTCCGTTTGGCAACCTATTTTACATTTTCTTTTTTAACCTTTGAAATTTTATGACTTTTCCTAGAATGACCCCCCCCAACTTTAGAAAAAGTGAGAAATTGCCTTTAGTCATATTT
Organism: Sander lucioperca; assembly: GCF_008315115.2. Classification (NCBI taxonomy): domain Eukaryota; kingdom Metazoa; phylum Chordata; class Actinopteri; order Perciformes; family Percidae; genus Sander; species Sander lucioperca. Next base: position 27,935,546 of record NC_050186.1, on the reverse strand, counting down.
CCGTGTAAGCTGTACACCACCAAATAACAAAGATTGTCTCTGGGTCATATTTGAGCTGCCACACACACACACACACACACACACACACACACAGAAAAACTCTAAAAAAGGCAACAAAAATGTTGCAAAAAGCAACAAAAACATTGAAGACGCGACAAAAACCTTAAAAAGGAACACAAACTTTGGAAAAAAAAAAGCCCAGTTCTGATAAGTGGAGGGGTTGTAACCCCCATCCCCACCGTAAATTAGGCCTATGCACACAGACACACACACACACACACACACACACACACACACACACACACAGACACGCAGACACACGCACACACGGGCATGCGCACACACACACGCACGCACACACACGCACACGCATGCGCACACATGCACACAAACACGCGCGCGCACACACACACACACACACACACACTTGTCAAGAAGTAATTAATAAATTTAGAGCATGGCGGGAGAAAAACATTTAGGACCTACAATATCTTAAAGATATAACAATAAACATGTAAAAATCTATGTGTCTAATACAACAGTCCTGCTAAATCCTCCCCTTATGAAGAACGTTTTCTTTTTTGGAACTTTTATAGAAAGGTGTGGACAACATATTAGGAATATCTACAACATACAACACAATACAATCAGTAGCACCATACATTACAGCCTGAAGAAATAGAATAAAGTTCATTCTAAGGTTATAACCTCTATGTAGGATTTATTGCAGGGCTGTTATAATATACTGCATTAGATTTAGCTAGGTTGCATAATAAAAATAAATTAAATACAGTTGTTTTGGAAATCTCTGTCAACGCCATCTGCATATCAAGCGCCCCCCCAAGCTGGTCCCAAATTGAAACGTACTGTTCAAAATGCGAGCTTGGGGTGTTCTTTCATTCACTTTATAGAGCAATATGAACAAATCATGACCAGGGCCATACCAAAGATTTTAAGCAAATAAAAAAATAAATAAAAAATTAAAAAAAAAACATAAACCTAACCTCAGGCTGTTAACACATCTTCTGCACAAGCAAAATAAAAAAAATAAAAAACAGTCTGCTGAATTCTGCAGATCTTCCAATCTAGATCCCCGCTGAAAACTGTCAAATAAAATCTGCAGATTCTGTTTTGGACTGATTACGACATATAAATAAATGTATCTTAAAAAAGATGAATAAATAAAAATCTTTTGCAGTCCTCCAACTTTTTGAAGACTTTTTTTTTTTTTACAGTGTCAAGTGCCATTTTCCTAATAATATGAACAATATTTCTACTGATGATGATCTGCCTTGTTGTGTGTTTGTTTTCAGATATACACACATTTGATTCATACAAGTTCCTAAAACAATGGAAACTACACTGGGAATAACAGCGATTATCTATTTTTTTTCTCTTTCTTTTTTTCTATTTGCACTTAGGGTTGTCTAAAACTGGATGTTTTGTCATGTTTTTTTTTCAAATTCTAGGCCTTAATGTCAATATATAGTCATTATTCTCATTATTAGACTGAAGAAATGAAGTAGCCTGTCAATCGTCTTCCTTCACTTCCATGTCAAACAGAATTTTCTTTCACAGACCTTGGTGAAACATTTGAACTGTTGTCTTGTTTAGAAGGCCGAGCATTGTGAGTGCGTGTTAGCGTCCGTGTGTGACCATCCTGTTTATCGGTGTGTGTGTGTGTGTGTGTGTGTGTGTGTGTGTGTGTGTGTGTGTGTGTGTGTGTGTGTGTCGGTGCTTTGAAAGGGGACTTTGAGCAACAACAAAAAAAAGTCTTTTAGAAAACAGGACAATAGTGGCCGTGATGTAGCCTTGGTAATGTTAGCCTTGGGAGGACACATACATACACACACGCACACACACACACGCACGCACACGCATACACACACGACGACTCTGGGCCAAAATAAAAATAAAAGTGCCCTTTCATTTTTCTATCAAAGTCCTTACCTTCCCAGTAAATAGACTGCTCCCTCGCTCTCCTTGAGAGAAACCCTGAAGAATAATAAAATAAACATGTCAAGAGCTGCCCTGCTTCCTTTTATCAAACCAAAAAAGAGAAAAAAATCCGCCCCGTCCTTTCTGTAGTCCCTCTTTTTTATTTTCTGCATCCTATTGAGCGGCGCTTGTGAAAGCTTCCTTTGTAAACATATCGACAGCGGTCAGTGGCCTCGCTCTTTCCTCCCTGGGTGATCGATTGAATTTAAACAAATCAAACCAGAGCCTTCTTTAAAAAAAAAATAGAAATCAAACGTCTCTTGCCCTGTGAAACCCTCACGTCTTGATTTGTCACTTTTTTTTCTTTTCTCTTTCAGAGGTTCACCCGAAGAAAGTTCGGAAGGTCCCTCCCGGCTTGCCGTCATCAGTAAGTGACAGCATGCCTCTTTTTTTTTTGTAATTTTTCCTGAGGTGTTATCGCTGCTTTAATTGGTGTGTAAAAAAAAAAAAAGGCTGCTGATGCCCCGGCATGTTGGGGAATCGCTGAGCTGGTTTTGTGGAAAAAGCTGCACACGTTGCCAGGTTGTGTGACTGTGTCGAGGTGAAGACGATGCCGCTGTGGGGGCCGAGCTGGACACACACAGCTGTCGGCTTTTTGTCACCGGTTCCTATTTTTTGGGGGGGAATAAACTGGAAGAATTTCGCGCCAGAAAAATAAATAGACAAAAGACATCTATTATTCTGAATCAGGGGTCAACGTTTTTTAGGCTAAGGACCCATTAGCTGAAAGAGAGACGGAGCAGGGACCGGCGACTAATATTGTATGAAATTGAGTTGCATATTAAACTGTGCCTACAATAACGTGTAGGGCGGCCTAAAGCCTTTACACATACCTTTTTATGGTGCATACAATACTAAGGTATTCAAATATATATACAATACAATATACATATTCATATATTTATACATCATGTTTTAATGTTAAACATACATGTAGCACAGTGAATCCTTAAATTTAACTGTGGGTGGCTACCTTAACCACAAGCCGTAAAGCCTGTAATCAGTGTTGTGTGAATAAAATAAAATCACAAGTAGGCTGATTTCTCTTTGCTATTAATATGTTGGTGGCCCCCCCTGCAGTAACTCTGAGGACCCCACTAAGGGTCCCGGACCCCCTGTTGAAGATCCCTGTTCTAAATCTAAAGAAATGTAGCTGTGTAAATGATTGACAGCACAGAGGTAATACAAATGAATACAAGAGGAATGGGAAATATTCATTTTAAACACTGAACAGTTTTGGTTTGAAGTGCTTAGTTTCCCTTTAACTGATTGATTGATTGATTGATTGATTGATTGATTGATTGATTGATTGATTGATTGATTGATTTGTCGGTGACTGGGCTGGATCTATCCGTGTCAGTGGATTGGATGCTGGATGGAGGTGGTTGTTTTTTTTAAGCAGGTTTTAAAAAAAGGACAGAAGTCCTGAAAAAAACACGGCATTTTGGAAGAAGACAAAGCCGCACACGTTGCCAGGTTCTGTGAATGTGTGGGGACGATGCCGCTGTCGCAGCTGGACACAAACAGCTGTTGGCTTTTTTGTTGTCGGGTTCCGTTTTTTAGGAAATAATTTTTTTGATTTATTTAGCATTTATAAGCCGTGTACAAACACTGAATAAATAGTTTATAAAACACCATAATGTAGTCGCATGCATGCAGCTTTAACGTTATTTTAAATGTTGCAATGTACTATATATGACAACAACCATTTGGACCATGAAGACATATTTATTATTGTTACAGCTGTGTTTATTTATATTGTAATATGATGAATTCATGTTGATGACTATTTTCAGACATATTCTAATTTAAAAAAACAACAAAACACTTTGAAATACACTGAACAAAATTATAAACGCAACACTTTTGTTTTTGCCCCCATTTTTCATGAGCTGAACTCAAAGATCTAAGACTTTTTCTATGTACATAAAAGGCTTATTTCTCTCAAATATTGTTCACAGATCTGTCTAAATCTGTGTTAGTGAGCACTTCTCCTTTACCGAGATAATCCATCCACCTCACAGGTGTGGCATATCAAGATGCTGATTGGACAGCATGATTATTGCACAGGTGTGCCTTAGGCAGGCCACAATAAAAGGTCACTCTAAAATGTGCAGTTTTACTGTATTGGGGAGGTCTGAAAACCAGTCAGTATCTTCTAAGTACAGTTTTAGATCTTTGACTTCAGCTCATGATATGGGGGCAAAAACAAAAGTGTTTTAATGTGTGTTATAATTTTATTCAGTATAAATATCAAACAATAATTTGGCGGCCCCCCTGCAGTTACCCCCTTTTGAAGACCGATGCTCTAAGGTGATCATTGCAGTTCTGATTGCAGTTTTCCAGTTTCATTTGACTGTAAATTGAACGTATTATGGGGTTGATGACACGGAGCAGCAGGTAGAGGACGTGGGCATGTCCCTGTAACAAAACTCATAATAAAAAATAATCTGTCGTAGCAGCTCTAGTGCCGATTATATATATTTTCTCATTTCTGATTTTGCACTTTGAGGTGTTTAACACATGGAGAGTTTTTTTTTTCTCTCTGTCGCTGACCTCATTAATGGCCGGTTAACGATGGCTGAATGTACGGCGTGTCAGCCGCCTCTTTGGCTCGGCGGGAGTCCGCCTCGGCCTCGCTTTGTCCCCCGCTTCCTCCCCCACTTTCCTCCGCCTCTCTGTGTCTACTAGTACATCGGTCTGGGGTGGGAGGGGGAGACGGGGGGACGGAGGAGAAAAGAAGGGAAACTAGGAGCGAGGAGGAAAGGCGTTAAAAGAAAGAAAGAAAAAAGCACGGAGGAAGCGTGGTTTGTTTGACAGGGTTGGTGTTGTTTTTTCGACTTTTTTGTGTGTGTGAATGGTGACGGATGAGACGTTTCCTGCGGCGAAAAGACACACTGTGTCAAACAATAAGGGACTGTTGTTTATTTTTAATATAAATATAACCGTAGAATATCAATTCCAGACCTGGAAAGTAACTAGGTATGTTTATTCAAGTACCAAACATTTGTAATGCTCTGATACTTTAATCCGATGGCCGGAGTCACTGCTGACTTTATCAATTCAGATTTTATATTCAAAACATGAGATGGAAAAACAAATAAAGCTAAAGTTTCTACTAAACACATTCTCATGAATGGCTTTGCACGATACCGTGGACTAAAACTTTTCCCCGTAAATTTACAGTAACATACTGGCAGCAGCTTCGCCAGTAAACTACTGTTTATTTACAGTACGCATACTGTTTTTACATGTTACGGTATTTTACTCTCAATAGACTATATTTGAATTTACGGTAATATACCGGCTGCAGTGTATCTTTATTTTCCCATGCATTGGTATCACCAGTAAATACCATAGACTGTATATTAATGGACAGCGCATGTGTGATGTCACCCATTGTTTTTTGGAGATCTGCTATGAGTCGTCGAGTTTGCCGTCACGGGCGGAGCCATCCTGGTTGCAGATGTGACAATTTTAGACGAGAGGGAGGAGCCACGTTACGTTACACACTTTCACTGGCAATCACATCATAGCCACGCCCTGAAACACCCCCTGCTTTATCGCCGATTTTAAAATCAACGAGACCATAATTCAAAAAATGAACATCATTCTGTGTTGCAGAAGACTTAAAACTAGCGATTGAGACCATAAACTCATTATGAAAATGTTCACTGAGGTAATAAATCAAGTGAGAAGTGGGTCACTTTCTCATAGACTTCTACAGAAACCAACCTTTTGTAACTGCACGTGTCGTCCCCTGCTGAAATTCAGATAGAATGCAGGTTTAAGGTACTTCCGCATTTGCAGCACTTCGCCGAACCGGATGCGTTGTCCATTACAGTTTTTTCCGATCGCTATGGCAATTTTTTCAATACTTTTAACAACTTTCCTAAACTCTTGACGCACCAACACACCTACAACACACAATTGACAAAACAGTTAATTTCATGCTCAAAATCACACATTGAAAACTAAACTCTAACCCTGATTTTCAAAATACAATAATTCACTAACACAATACACTATGTCTACCAAAACAACACAAATGCAAACATGTCTCAAAATCATGCATGCATGCATTATTTTATATGTGTCAGGTCTGCCCTTATACAATAGACAAAAGTATATTGTATTGATCATGGATTGTGTTTTACACTGCAGTTTCTCTTGAAGCCTCTCTACATTTTTGTTTTGTTGGGTTTAGTAAATGCATGCATTTTGTTTCTTTTGCTGCAGAAATTCAATACAAAAAATGAATGCTTTATAGCTTTATAGAATGTGCATTTTACTGTATGAAAAAAAGAAGACTGAGACAGAATTGTCCTGGTACTCGTCTTCCTCTCACTCGTGCAACAATTTTTCTTACTTTCTTTGTGTTCATCTTTGTTTTCCTTTTCCACACAAAATCAGCCCAAATAGGTCCTCTTTTACTGTATGTACTACAGTAACATATGGTCATGCGATTGAAAGAACCTCAACACCTGAGTGTGTTTCCTACATGGGAATCAGCTGTGATTGATCTACTGTATTTGCATAGCTTCAATCAGCTATATAAGTATATTTGTGTTTATTTGTGAACAGCTGTTCACTTTGACTTTAGCCTATAAGTTAGGTTTAGAACATGTTGTTATCTGTTCTGACATACAGAGTGAAAGCATTTGCAAATCGGTCAGTAAAAATCCATTGTTTTGGTCTTGGTTGAGCTTGTGTGTAAAAGAAGTTCAAGCATTTTAAATTTGTGTTAACTGTATGCATTTTGTGTCAAAGCAACAAGAAATATGTTAAATGTATAGCCTACACAGACGGAGTTTAGGAAAGTTGTTAAAAGTATTGAAAAAAATTGTCATAGTGATCGGAAAAAAATGTAATATACAGTCTAAGGTAAATACCTGTAATCTGTAACCCTCACAGACAGTGCTGTAATATTATTGCAGTTGCAGTTTGAAAACAGTTTCCTGTCTTTTGGTTTGGCGCACAACTAAGCGGGCCAAAATGTATTGTGAACCTCAGTTGCTATACGAGTAGTCGCTTTGCCAGACCTTCCTCTACAGCGCTGCGGAGGAGGGTCTGGCGAGTCAATACAGCATTCTGGGATGAGAGAAAAACGTGCTCTGGTTTATTGGCATGGGCATTGGGCAGCGCTAAGCGCCGGACGGAGCCACGGTGCCTCTGCAAAATAGACTCGGGAAGGAACTTGTTTTGGTGGAACGTGTACGTTCAAAAGTTGTTATAGTTGTGCAACAGAAAACTCAGATTGGACAGATAGTCTAGCTAGCTGTCTGGATTTACCCAGATATCTGAGGAGCAGTTAACCATAGTCCTCAGAAATCCACCCTTGTGTTGTCTTCCCCTCGACCATGCAACTTTTAATTTTTCTGGGTCAAAATTTAAAATTTGTACTTTTCCCCAATGTTTTTGAAGCCTTCCCGTTTTTTTGTGTCACTTCTCGATGTTTTTGTTACTTTGCCCGACATTTTTGTCACTTTTTCCGATGTCTTTGTCGCTTCTCTCGATTTTTTCTTTCAAATGCTATAAAATTTAATAAAACACCCAAATTCAACTGATCATATATTTTACTTGTGAAGAGCGTTGTATGGACCATCAACGTTATTTGTTTTGACAAATTGTTTGACAGAAACCCAAATTTCGGATATAGAAACTTTTTGAAAATGGGTCGAATTTGACCCGAAGACAACAGGAGGGTTAAAATGCCAACACAAAGGAAGGAGAATGTGACGGACATCCGGCCGAAAAGAGCGACATCCGGCAGAATTTCCGTCGGCAACGGAGCAATCCCGGAAGTGGAACGTCGTGGATATAGACTAATACAGTATACGAGCCGGACCAAATGTGCGAGGCCGGATTTAGCCCGCGGGCCTCAAGTTTGACACGTGCCGTAGAAGAACGTCACACTAACGACACGGTTGGTAAAGTCTTGTATTGACACTCTGGTTTTGGAGCTTGCTTTGCCTTCATGTCTGTGGCGCTCTGAGCCGTCTCATCTCTCTGCTCTAAGCCTCTCTGTTCCCACCTCCGTGATGTGACTAATCCTTCCTGCTTCCTCCCGTTCACATCAAGAGAACAGAAACGAGGAGAGGACCTGCTGCCTGTGAAACGGAGCGGTGTTTAGACTGCAGGAAAAAATACAGTAAACTCAGACTCTCTGCCTGCTTGTTGGCATGAGTGTCAGTTGTGAGAGAGAGAGCAGAAACTGTACAGAGAGCTCTGTAGGTATACCTCTTTTTTTTCTTTCTAAATGTATTCCTTTTTTTGCGTTTGATGTCTTTAAATAGCCGGTTCTGTCGTGCCGTGAGTCAGTCTCGTTTGGAGCTGTGGCTTTTTATTCTGAAAAAAATCTGCTCAGATTGCTGACAGGTTTTCATTTTCATAATTCTGTTTAGGGTTTAGTTCCATTGGAGCGTCATTCACCAAAACGTTCTTAAGAACAAATTGGTTCCTAAACCCCACTTATGCAGTTTTCATGAAGATTCTGGCATTCACCAATGTTTTCTTATTTGGGATTTGTTCTTAGGTAAGAACAGAATTTCCGCACACTTAAGAGCACTCTTAGGCTACGTTATGCTTAATTCGGATTTTTTGCTCAGATCCAATTTTTTGTTTGGCTGTTCACATTACCTTTTAAAATGTGGCCTATATCAGGGCCAGGGTCATTGTTTTGCGCCCTTCTCCGGATACAGCGTTCACTGCATGAGTCATTGCCATAGACCAGGGGCAACCTTTTTAATATAAAGTGCCATTTTAAAATGTTCATAATCAGTGGGCCATATCAGCTTAAGCCTGCCATCATCTACTGAGCCTGTTCAGGCAGTGTTATTTTTTCTTCACATTCTGTGAAAAAGGAAATGAGTACTAGCCAATTAGAGACAGAGTAGGGCGGGTCTTCGCAGAATGGGGATGGGGGAAAAAGTCAATCAAACTACAGTACTGGCTGTTCTCCCGCCAATGGCTGTGAAAGAGGCCATTTGACAAGCGGATTTGAACATTTCCGAAAAAACACGCTCACTTGCACACTTGCTAGTGTGCCATTGGTTGAGCCAATGGTGGCACCCGTGCCTATGGTTGCTGGTTCCTGCCATAGATTGGTAATAGTCTATGGCAATTGCATTCCATGCATCAGTGTTATTTGCTGCTTTGTAGCCACTGCTGACGCTAAATGTGATGTCTCGTTTTTCACTAACTTCTTGCAGCAGTACCTCCACTTCAGAGTCGAGGCCCTTCACCACGTCTTCACTGCGTCTTTTTGACATTTCTCTAAAAATGCACACGGCCCTGCTATCTCATACCCTTCTTTGTCTGTGTGTGTCTGTGTGTGTCTGTGTGTGTGTGCATATTCGTAATATACGGGGGGGATAATCAGAACTGGGCTTTTTTTTCACAGTTTGTGTTCCTTTTGTAAGGTTTTTGTCGCGTCTTCAATGTTTTTGTCGCTTTTTGCAAAATTTTTGCCAGGTTTTTTTCAACGTTTTTGTTGCCTTTTTCAGAGTTTCGCCTCTTTTGAAATTTATTTGACACTTTTTTCAACGTTTTGGTACCTTTTTTTGGGACAATTTTTTCAATCTTTTTGTCGCTTTTTTTAATACACGATCTCAACCCCCCCAATGTTGAACCCAAAGTTACGTGTGTGTGTGTGTGTGTGTGTGTGTGTGTGTGTGTGCAGGATTTTCAAAGTAAATGATCTTAGTGGTGTTTGATACTGACTGTGTTTAAGATCAATAGAAAGACACTGCATGTATATTACAATGACGTAGGTTTTTTGTTTTCTGTCTCTTGTTGGAACACAAAACTGTAGAAACAAGTCCCATATGAAATGCATTGTTAGTGTGCATGGCTGTAAAAATTAAACCTGTAACCCTGTAAGCTGATCAGATCAGTCCGCATTCGAATGTACTCTCCTGAAATTTTTTTTTGTTATTTTCCCCTGGATGGTCTAGCCTCGAAACCTGCTGCCAATAGCGCCTCTTAACACCAACAGAGCGGTTTGTCCTCGTCTTTTTTCCTTCTTTGTAGTGCAGAAAATTGAATTCATAAATTTTTTGATGTTAGCATTTCTTTTGTTTATTTTCGACAGTTTTATTGCGCGTGAGATCTATATTTTAGAAATTTGTTTTGGGGTCTACAATAATCTATAGGGTTAGGGTCATAGAGTTACAGATGATCTAACGCTCTGTGATGCTTTTATAATGAATGTAACTTAAGAGATAAACTAACACACACACACTCACACACAGTGTGTCTCTCTCTCTCTCTTTCTCTCTCTCTCTCTCTCTCTCTCTCTCTCTCTCTCTCAATTTCAATTTTCAATTTTCAATTTTCAATTTCAATTTGATTTATTAGCATGGCATGAGTATCAGGTATAATAAAACAAGTATTATACATATACATATTCCGTGCATGTCCCTCCTGGGTATGTTGAAACAATAATATAAAAAAACCAAAAAGAATAATAATGACAATTCTCTATTTATTATGCCTCATACTGTGGCAGTAGAAGAAATATTTAGCTGCTAGCCATGCTCTCTCTCTCTCTCTCTCTCTCTCTCTCTCTCTCTCTCTCTCTCTCTCTCTCTCTCTCTCTCTCTCTCTCTATCCAGCCTCCACCTGCTCTGAGTACAAACACAGAGGAATGTACGGAAGCCTTGAGAACCAAGGTGAAAAAACAAACTTCAAGTGGGCAAGTTTCTCTTTTACGTAGGAGATGTTCTCTCGTTTAAACATACTGGAACTGTGCTGTGGCGCCGGCAGGATTCTATTTCATAGTACGCACAAGAACACCCTCCCACAAGCTGTAGTCCCACTCAGCGAGCGAGGGAGCGAGCAAGAGAAAGATAGATTGATTCATGTTTTGTTTTGCACAACACCACAATAAAACTCTTAAAAAGCTTTACACAATCATCATTGCAGCTCTCATACAGTAGCTCGTATTTCCAGAAGAGTCATCAGAAGGCCAAATACCTCACAGCGACGCATTCTCATGAACGGGTTTGTATGAAATCGCACAAAAACTCTTGCACACTCATTCGTATGATATACTACAAAATTAGGCGACCGCCGGCGTGTCACGTGACAACCGGTCACATGACAGTTGTAGGAGCCACATATTGTATGTTGTTTATGCTCTCATTTATATTATTTATTGATTATTATATTGTGCATTTATATTGTAGGCGGTGGGCGTTTTCATCGTGGTTTGAGCGGAAGTGATAACATATTTGTTTGCTTCACCTGTTCACCTGGGATTTTTGGGCTTTGACAGAGAGGAGGGTGAGCCTGGGAGAGAACACTTTCTGTTGAACGCCGCACTGACGCACTTATTTCGACTCACAAAGTAACTTTACATTTGGTAACTGCTGTGCTAGTTGTATTTTACGTAGGGCTGAACGATTTTTGAAAATAATCTAATTGCGATTTTTTTCCCAAATATTGCGATTGCGATTCGATTTTTTTTTTAAGCTTTGTCTTCTGTATTATTCAACAAAGACAAACAATAAATCATTTTATAGTATGAACAACACACAATTACACACTAGACAGTTAAAAAAGTAAAAATATAGTATATACACACACACACACAACAGTGTAATTTTTTACAGTGCACAGAGAGGGGCTGCCTCCAGCCCCTCCCCCTCGTGAAGTTGCGTGCTGCCGTGTGCACTTGTTCAGAGAGGCTATCGTTGCGTTAGCTAGTTGCTGGTGTTCTTGCCATGGGATTAACTGTACTAATAAAACCGTTGAAACACCGCGGCCCCGCTGCTGTGAAAGCTCCCCGAACGTCATTTATCAGAGTCTGGTTGTTACCCCTCTCAGTGGCAGCTCCTCCACTCCATATCTTTATAACGGCGCTAACCGCTAACCGGAGCTAACAGCTAATCAGAGCTAGTTGCCAACCGAGCCTTCAGTTCTGCGTTCCTGTATCCATTAACTGCACGTATGGACTCGAACCAGAATAAAACCCTTCATTTTATTAAAATGGCTGTAAACGTTTTAAACTACAACTCAGAGTTGTTTGAATGACAGAAATCAGCTCAAGGTACAGTGTAGCGTTAGCGTGCTAGTTGATGCTTTCTCTGCAGAGTGCAGACTGATTTGCTCTCGCGAGTCATGTGACCAAATCGCAGCCTTTGCGATTAGGAAATCGCGTTTTAACATATCGCGATATTATCGCAAATGCAATTAATCGTTCAGCCCTAATTTTACGTGTGGAGGAATAAATCATTGCAATACAGTCTCGAGCGCATCACAGTGTGTTTATGCATCTCTCAGTGTTTAGTCCCTCGCGGGAGCACTTTGTTGGACGGCTTACAGCCGCAACAACAGTAAAGTTTAGCGGCCTTCATAGTTAAAGTTAGCCGACCAAAGGTTACTGGGAGCCGGGTACAGAGCACTGTGAGCTGCCGTTCGTTTCAGCTTCTGCTCCAATTGAGTTATGCCGACAGAAAGTGTGTGTCGTGCGTAGGGTTGGGTATCGTTTGGATTTCTTCCGATACCGGTGCTAAAGCCATACTTTTGAAACAGTGCCGGTGCCTAAACGGTGCCTGAACCGATTTAAAAAAAAAATAAGAACACAAAATGACAGTCGGCAACATTAAAGAACAGCTTGTTTATTGCTAAGGCCATATGGTCAAAATTAAAAGATTTATTAAAAATGTAATAACAATAACTTATAACAGGAACTTATTTTACCAGTAAAATGCTGTTGAACAACAAAAACAAACACTAGATGGGAAAAGGGTAATTTACAATAACTTTGAATGCACCACGAGGCAACCAGTTTCAGTGAACGCACCGTCCGTGTTGTTTTTCCGACAACGGCGGTTGCAGACTGTTGGAAGTCCCGCTGTTGCAATCCTCTTCAGGGAAATACAGTCACACTTTACACCGTTTAACGTTAGCTGTCAGTATTTGAACCGTGTTTAATCCAGCTACTAGCAGGGTTCGTACGGTCAGGAAAAACCTGGAAAAGTCAAGGAATTTGAAAATAGCAATTTCCAGGCCTGGAGAGGTTTTGGAAAAATAAATAAATACATACAGAAAGTTTTGGAAAAGGCATGGCGTTTTTCTTCACAAATTCCTGTATAATAGAGTGTGGTTCAGTTAAGATCAACTGATAAAAATCTATATTGGTTCAACAATATTTTAATGTTCGGGCAGTCACGTCACTTCGTCGTTATGTTGTTCTCTGCGTGGGGTAATGTTGACGCTGATTTTAACCTTAATCCTAAAAGCAAGTCTTACACCTCAAACAACCCTTTACAGGAGTAAGGACCAGACAAAATGTCCTCGCTTTCTAAAATGTCTTCACTATCAAAGGTCGGATCATTTAAACCCAGAACCACTTAATGCATGAAAACAGTTTTCTTATTTTCTTCCTAATCATGACGGGTGATAGGTGTAGTGTTTGGATTTAGGACAGTTTAGCCTCCTACCTCAGTGTGTTAGTGCTTTCATTTCATTACATGTGCTTTGTGCAGTGGTGGAATGTAACTATGTAAATTTACTCAAGTACTGTACTTAAGTACAAATTTGAGGTACTTGTACTTTGCTTGGGTCTTTTCTTTTCATGCCATTTTCTACTTCTACTCCGCTACATTTCAGAGAGAAATATTGTGCTTTTTACTCCACTACATTAATCTGACAGCTTTAGTTACTAGTTACTTTACAAATTTACACACAAAACACATGCAGTTTTATTATAAAATAAGCTACCCAACAATATAACGGCCTACAAGTCCAGCTGAAATGATTTGACCATTAAACACACAACTGTTTGGATCGTTTCCAGTTTCTAAAATGTGAGGGTTTTTACTTTTAATACTTTTAAGTACATTTTCCTGATGATACTTACATACTTTTACTTAAGTAACATTTTCAATGCAGGACTTTTATTTGTAACAGAGTATGTTTACGATGTGGTTTTAGCACTTTCACTTAAAGGTGCAGTAGGTAAAACTAACTTTCTGTCATATTTGCTGAAACTGACCCTATGTTCCAGTAGAACTACATGAAGCTGGTAATTTAAAAAAGAAATCCGGCTCCTCTGGCACCACCTACAGCCTGTAGTGTGATTTGCAAAAATCCACAGCTCCCTGTTCAGATGCTCCAATCAGGGCCAGGGGCGGTGTCTAACTGCGTGTCAGTCACTGTTCATGCACACACATTCATTCTCTCTTGTGGGGGGAGGGGCTTAGGAGACTGTTTTGGGCTTTAGCGGAAAGGGGGGAGGGACTGAGAAGTTGTTGATGTTCAAATTTTTTGGCTAAGTCCTGGATCTTCGCAATCCTACAGCACCTTTAAGAAAATTAACTGAATACTTTTTCCTCTGCTGGCTTTGTGTGATCTCTTTAGTGACACCTTACTGGTGTTAAAGCTGCAGTATTTAAATCCTGGCCACTAGGGGACAGAAACAGCTGCCAATGCATCCGACACACTGCTGATGCATCCGATGAGGTTAGTGGCAAAAAAAAGAGCTAAATTTATGTTTTAAATTTGAGTTTATTGGTAGTTGGTGGCTCACTGTTTAGTGACATTTTCATCTTTGTTGTTGTTGATGTTTTAAGATCTCTAATACTGAGCAGAAATAGTGTAACCTAAAGTAGCAATATTTTAGGTTACACTATTTCTGCTGAATTCAGTGAGAATTTAAGTGTCATTTCAGTCTCTTAGCTTGTTTCCAGTGGTATTTGACAGCCTCCTGAACAACAGAAATGCTTTTTATCCTCTGTTTGCTTTCTCTGAAGACTTTTTTCGATCTTAAAGCAACACTATGTAACTTTTCCCGCTTTGGTCCCCCTACAGGTTGTCTCATTGGAACTATAGCTTGCGCTAAAAGTTACATAGTATTGCTTTAAGGGGACATTTTTGTCTTACATTTGTAGACTTTGTTAACATTAAAGGTCCCATATAATGCCCCTTTTTGGGTCCATACTTGTGGTTTGGTTCTCTTCATGCTTTAATGTTAAAAAAACACATTCTTTTTCTAATACTGTCTGTCTGAATGTGCCTGTATTCACCCTCTGTCTGAAACGCTCCGTTTTAGCGCCTGTCTCTTTAAGCCCCCCTCCTGAAAAAGCCCAATCTGCCCTGATTGGTCAGTGTTTCTGGGTCTTCTGCATCTGCACTTTCAGAGTCTCTGCACCGTCATTGCAGCCGGGGAATGACTGTAACGACACTGTAGCGGCACTTTCTAAGGGTGTCACAATTCTCCAAATCCATGTTTCGACTTGGCTTTTGATTTTAAGATCACGATTACCATTACATTTTTCGATTGAAACTTTTTGTTTTCTTTCAGTGCTGACTGACTAACATAAGGAACATGGACACTGATTTGTTTGTTTTTTTGCATTTCCACTCTTTCTGATGAATTTAGAAATAATTCAAGTGCCATTTTAGCCTGTTTAAAGTTGTTTTCGTTGTTGTTGTGTTGTTGCCCTCCCATATGCTCCTGCTTGTGAACACACTTCATTTAAGGCAAAAAAGTCTTGTCTGTTTTCTTTCATCTTTGTTTCACATCCACTGCAGGCGATGGGTCTTTTTTTTTTAATTAATTCATTTCTTTTTTTTCTCCCCCTTCCTTCCTGTCTCCCTGCGCTGCAACTTTGTTATTGTTTGTCAAATTTAGTTTGCTGAGTTGATGATTTACTTTGAGAAACAATTAAACGTCACATGAGAGGAGAGCGTGGGATGTCTTTGTAATCAAAAGGAAATTAGGCATCAGTTGCTAACATTAGCAGGTTGCGGAGTGCCGTCTCGCTGTTGTTTTTCTTTGCTGGTGTAGGGAGGATAACAGCATTTTTTTTCCCCCGTTAGATATGTTTGTTTTAGTTAATTTGTTGTTCAGGCTGATAGAGTCTCCAGCTCGCCCTCAGAGCTTTGCTAATGCTGACTGAATAAACAACCAAACACACAAATATATATATTCTGTATATCAAGATTATTCCCAAAAATGCCGATAATGAAACCGTGAAAATAAGCCATTAAAGGAAATAGAAATAAAATGATGTGTCTGCATGAGGGTGTTTAATGTTTTTTTCTCCCAATTTTACACACACACACACACACACACACACACACACACACACACACACACAGACACACACACTTTCACAGTGACTCTGGGTCGAGCCATTAATCTGGCTTGTGATTGTACCTAGGGAGGGTTAACATGTGAAGATGATCATATGTGAAATAATTCCATGACACACTTTAGACAGATGAAGAAAACCTTTTTATTTTACATATTTTAATATGTCCAACTTTAATGAAGTGAACCGTCGCTGTCGGGCAGAAACCTCTTAAATTTTCCCATATTTAGTCTTTTTTTTATTTATTTATGTTTTCATAAATCAGTGCTGTTGGTCACCCTTTACCTTTGTGGGTTTTTATAAATATTAAAAGAGTGGCGAGGGTGATTTTGTCTGACTTCGTCTGACTTTGTCTGAGGTAAATAGCTCAATGAATGTTTTCAGATGAGCCTTTTATTAATTTTTATAAAAACCAACAGTTTTGGACATACAGGGTTTTCACCCGACAGTGACATAACTTGTTAATGTTTGCTCCATTGGATTAAATGAAGGGTCATTCTCTAAAGGCTGGCAGATGTGTAACATGTTGTAATATTGTCAGCATCATCTTGTGTTTCACAGTTTGTATTATATATGGTTCGTAAGACAGTTTATTGATATGAGCTAAATAGTGCAGTTTGACACACATACACACACACGCACCCACACACACACACACACACACATATATATATATATATATATATATATATATAGTAGACGGGAAGTTGATTTGATTGAATATGAACTGAATCTGATAATTCTTAACCCAGAAAAATACAAAAACATTTTTTCCTTATCAAATTCTAATATTAACACCAATTATATGATATATATTTCCCAAAATTGTAATGTACTTTTACATTACTCTGAGTCTAAACTTGAACATTTGACATGAGATACATAAAGTGTTTGTTGTGAATAATTCAATACATCAAAGCTCTTCTCTAAAATTGGTATTTTGTTTATTTTTATTAAGAGAAAAGTTGATAAAATATTACTCAACACTACATTTTTGCGGATCTGGTTTGTGAAATGCTACAATCCAACCCCAATTTTGTCCAGAATAATTATGTGACTTAATTTCCAAAAATTGCAGACATCGATATAACTGTCCTTTGCCCCTCCGAATCTGTGAAATGGGGAGAATGTAGAGTGTACAAGTGTCTTAGTCAAATAAGTTCTTAAGTTCCCCCACTTTGCTTTAAAATCTATCAATAATTGTTACATTTATCCGACAGAAGTTTCTCATTTATTATATTTAACTGATTTAGAATGGCTTAAATGCTGCTTCAGTAACATAACTTAACAAAACACAAAATGTACAACAGTCCTTATTAATTAAGTTGAACATGATTTTTACATTTATCATCTCTAAACACAGAGAAAGCATTGTTTTAAAGTATCTGTTATCAACTTGTTAAACCAAAGACTATAAAGTAATGACAAACTTAATTTACAAAGTGCCAAACAGCCATAAAATCACCTTTTAACCTGTGGCTCGTCATTTAGTAGTTGAGTTTGAATCTAGAGGATCCAGACAGCTCCCTACCAGCACCAGCCTTCATTTCCTTTGCTATTAGTTATTTAAAGAAGTAATCCTGGGAAGTCTTTTTTTTCTTCTTTTTTTTAAACCAGACCCGAAAAGCATTTTCAATCCCTGAACCCATTAAATCCTGTCAGCGATCTGACCGGAGAGATCCGCTCCCATCTCTGGCTATTTCCTGCTCTCTCTCTCTCTCTCTCTCCCTCTCTCTCTCTCTCTCTCTCTCTCTCTCTCTCTCTCTCTCTCTCTTTATCTCTCTCTCTCTCTCTTCCCCCCTCTTTCCCTCGTCTCTTCCCCCCTCTCTCTCCCTCCCCCTCTCTCTCTCTCTCTCTCTCTCTCTCTCTCTCTTCCCCCCTCTCTCTCCCTCTTTCTCTCTCTCTCTCCCCCTCTCTCTCCCTCGCTCTCTCCCCCCTCTCTCTCTCCCCCCTCTCTCTCCCTATCTCTCTCCCTATCTCCCCTCTCTCTCTCTCTCTCTCTCTCTCTCCCCCCCCCTCTCTCTCTCTCTCTCCCTATCTCTCTCCCCCCCCCCCGCTCTCCTCGGCTCAGATGTGGTTTTGTTTAAAGTCGACAGCGTTAATTAAATTAAGCCAGGTCTTGCAGAAGGCACAGTAGGAGAGCCGGCGGTCCCCGGTGGGCCGCGGGGTGGAGGAGGGATAGGGGGTGGTGTAGTGGTGGTGGTGGTGGTGGGGTTTGGTGAGCCATACTGGCCCCTTCAGGCGGCCCCAGGTACCACAGAGGAGCCACAGACCCTGCCAGTCAGCTACTGCTGTCTGTTAACTGTTTCCCTGCCCACTGAAGACACTGAACCCCCCAAAAAGTTATATAACTACATAATAAAAATCGAATTTCAGAACTTGCTGTCTTGCTCTGTGTTATTACGCTGGCATTTGGTATTTTATTTAACATTTCATAACAGAGTCTGTGTGTATGGCTCAATGGTGTTTTAAGCCCCCAACGTCGACTTCAAGGCAGCGCTGCGACCGTAGACTTCAAGGCACCTAACCCTAACCATGTGGCAGCACTGCCTGGAAGACGACGTTGGGGGCTTAAAACACCAAACACCGTGTGTGTTTGTTTGTGTGTTTGCTGATGAAGGTTGTCATGTTAACCATGAGAACTTGCAGATTCCCAGCAACACAAAAACTCATTATGTTCCATTATCGTGGAGTCAAAAATTCCCAAACTGAAAGTCATTCATTTTGTTTCAAATCAAATCAAAATCAGCCGATTTGTTGATTTAAAAAATAACAGAGCATGTGTCTCCACTTGAGAGTCTGCAAAAAAAAAAAACCTTTTAAAAATACATCTACGCAGTGACATCGCCGTGTCCACACAATTAGAAAAACATGAAAACACACAACGGCCTCACCTCCTTGTGTGTGAAGTGTCCTGAAAATGAAGTGTGTGTCCGTGTGTTAGCATGCTGCTTAAATTAGCGGTGTTGTACCGGGCCTTGGCAGAAGATGAAATGAGAAAGAAGAGGCTACAGGGAGGGAGGGGTGAGAGAGAGAGAGAGAGAGAGAGAGAGAGAGAGAGAGAGAGAGAGCATTCAAATTCAGTTCTGACATGCATGGAAAAAAATGTCCACGGCCCTGTTTTGATTATTATTATTTTTTTTTTTCTTGTAAACCTTTATTTCCCCAGGTATACACTGACAAACTGCAAAACAAAACAGCATATTACATCAAACGATGACTAATCAGTGTTCACTAACAGGACATGGTATGTATGGTCAAATAGTCCATAATCCTGTTTTTTTTAAAACCATGCTAGTTCCATGCTAGTAAAAGTAATTTAACCCTTGTGTTGTCTTCCATTGGACCATGCACTTGTCGTCCTCCCGGGCCAAAACAAAAAAATCCACACTTCTTCTGACGTTTTGGTGCTTTTTTCAATGTTTTTGGCTCTTTGTTTTGTTGCCGTTTTACACTTTTTTTCACTACCATGTATAAACACCACTAACACCAACTTACTACTAGTTTTACACTTATTTTTGGAATTCACGGTCAATAAACCTAATTTATAGGAAATTGTACCTAATCCTTGAGTTAAAAAAAGCAGAAATTATGAATTATTTAGACTAATATTAAAGGAAGGATAATCACAGACTGCTATATGTCAACGTTCAGTCGGGATACTGTTTCGAAACGTTTCAATTTCTTTTTCAAATGCTAAAGAAATGTAGCAAAACACCCCAAATTCAATGAAATTAGAGATCCGCTCTTTTGTTGTTCTTGCAAAGCGTGTTGTATGGAATCATCCATGTTATTTTTGGTTAATTAAAATTAGGAAGTTAAAAAGAAACCCGTATTTCTTATATAGACATTTAGAAAATGGCTCAAATTTGACCAAAGACAACACAAGGGTTAAGGTGACTCTGTAGCTCACACCAAGATGAGGGTACAAAAATTTAAAAGCACTCTCACGGTTTATGTTTTAAGAATGGATTGTAACTTGTAATGAGTGGTAAAGTACTGCACATAGACAACTCTCACGCTGGTTCGTGAAATGGTCACGTTATTTTGATTTTTTGATTTGTGTACAGGTCACGATTTTCTCGTTTACTTCGCGTACAGGTCACGATTTTCGAACGTGACCATTTCACGAACTGCCATGATACTGGGCTGCTCTGGGGGACGCAACAACGGGGAAATGAAACGCCACACGCCGGCGACAACAACGGGGAAATGAAACGCCACACGCCGGCGACAACAACGGGGAAATAAAACGCCACGCGCCGGCAACAACAACGGGACGGACCGCCACACGCGGGACGCGATCCCTGGGCGCAGGGACACGGTCCAGCGGTCTCTGTGGCACGCAACAACGGGGACATGAAACGCCACACGCCTGCCACAACGGGACGGTTGTGGTTAGGAAAAGAAGAACGGGAAAAGGAACTATAACATGCAGGAGACGCAATCCCCCAGTCTTGTGTTTTGACCCATCCACCACCCCGACCAACCTCCCTGTGCGGATTTTCGCCTTATCAATACTACTCGCTACCATAATCATTCTGTGATCACGAAATATGCTTCCCATTGAAATACATTACTTTACAATTTGTGTTCAACACACGAAAATAACGACATTAACGTGTTCAGTACACGAATCAATAGATTCAATAACGTGACCATTTTACGAGCTGCCATGAGACTGGGCTGACATAGACTTATAGTTGCAGAGGACCATTATAAGTTTTCTCTCCTTGTAGCAACGGTTTGTTCTCAATCAGTGCTCCCTAAACTGTAGGTCACCATAGCAACAGTACTAACGAGGTGACAGGTGACGCAAACCGAGCGGTAACCGTGGGTTAAACTGATTGCCAACACATGGAGGAGGATTTAAACAGCTACATTTACATTGGTAAGAGCTCATATGAGAGTCACAATTCACTCTGAGGTGTTCGGATATGAAACGTTAATGAACTCAGTGACTTGAGGTTTAGAATGGTGCCATTGTCCTGCAGCAGCTTCGGTGTTTATACTAACCCAGAGAGCTACTTTAGCCAGGGATGACGTCATGGTTTAACTGCCACACACACACACACACACACACACATACATACACACACAGACAAACATTTGGGTTTAGGCTTATCCTAAATAAAAGTGATTATAGATCAACTCTTCAGGGTTTAGACCTCATCTGACGTTTTATCCTTATTCCAAAAAAGACACTTTAATACACACCAGCTGATTTAAGTCCTCCCTGTAAAACTCCCATTTGAACTTCTTTAAATGAATTCTTCTTACATATTTAAGCCAGCAGATGACTATGGCAACCAAAAATTGCAGTTCGTAAGATAGAGTTTATTGATATGAGCTAAATAGTGCAGTTTGACACACGCACACACACACACACACACACACACACACACACAGACAGCTGTGTGTTCAGCTATGTCGTGTGGATGCTTCGATGACTCACTGCACTTGACGACTCTACTGCAATGCCGTAAAAATATTTGCCTGTCAAGTCCTGATTGTGAACTGCTTGTAACACACTTAATGAAACAATCCAAAAGATCTCTGTGTGTTTCATGCATCTGCGTCTATAAGGTATTTGCTTGGCTCCTTGCCCCAAAATGTCCCAATCATGCACTGGACCGTCATTTTGAGTCAGATGGCAAACTGACTAATTGAATCACAAGGCACCCATTTGTGTGTAGCCTATGAGTGTGTACATGCATGCGTTTGCACGTGTTGTTTGTGTCTCTTTTTTACCCACAGAGAACTTTTGTTTGACACAAAAAACACTACACACTACATAAAAAAGGCCTACACGATATTAACACAAATGTAACCTACTTACTGTGGGTATACAGAGAAGCACACAGCCACACAAATTTGTTATATTAATGTATTTGTTTAGGATGTTCAGCTGACTTACATTTCTTCCAAAAGTACATATTCAAATGCAAACAAACAAACCTCAGCACAAAAAGTAAAATGTATTATGTAAGAATTCAGTTTCGACTAACTTGGGGTTTTCTTAATGATTTCCATTTAGCCTACATGTATTCCACTAGTCTCACATTTGTACTGAAAGTCTGATAGGGCAAGCACTAATTGTGTCTTAACGCAGACAGTGATAGTAGTGTAATAGCTATTTAGCTGATGTTGGACTGTGGTAGCTTAGCTCTGCTAACATTGTGTTAGCTTTGTGACCTGCTGGATAAAGTATTGCTTTGCTAATGCTATGCTTTCTCTGTTTGCCCTCATAAGTTATATTGAACTGCGGTTATCTTAGCCCCACAGATGTTATGCTAGCATTGTACCAGATGTTGGATTGCATATCGTCACAACGTCCAGTCCGTAATAATGAGCAGATTGGTAGATAACAATGATGCGGTAGAAACACTACTGCGTATATTCAGTGGGCCGCATATCACGGAAGTAAACCCAGGAGCTTTTTGGAATTTTTTGATGCGCCAGGGGAGCAACTCCATTGAACTGAATTTTGAGATCCGATATCCAGTTGATATAATACACCAATGTCTTAACCCCGCTAATGTTATGCTAGCTCTCTGTTGGCTTATCATGGTGCACCGATTGCTTACTGCTTACCCTGTTAGCTGTCAGAGCTAATGAGGCAGGAGTTTTGGGAATTTGCTCCCCAGTTGGTCAGTTAGTTGTGGAAACCGCCATCTAAACTTAACTTTAGAAAAAGATTTTCTTCCACAACTGCCTCAGTGCTTTTAAGGTTTCTTGTCAATGAAATGACCTCAGCCTGAAGATGTTCGCTGCCTTTCTGTCCTTGTGAGGACATTTGGCTCCTACAAAGACCTCTCTTTCACACACACACACACACACACACACACACACACACACACACACACACACACATATGAATGCCTGCTGCAGATGTGCTCCCTGGTACATTCCTGAGCCCAAACATTTGGCTGCAGTAACAGGCAGCAGAAAGCGGCACTCTGATTTGCTCCAAGGCTACGATGAATATCACATGTTATCACACACACACACACTGATACACTCTTGCTCCCCCCACGCGCACACATACACACACACACATACAAACACCGACACACAGACAGAGACATATGCACACGCGCACACACACACACACACACAAATAGGCCTGTAGGCTACTTGTGGTGAAAAACTGCTTTAAGTTGTTGATGATATTTCTCAGTTGTCCTCGGCTGCACAAAATGTGTCTTTTTTTACCCTATAGTTTCATTTAGGGAGTGAAATCATTTTTAATATTCATCTTTTCTTTTATTCTTCATTATTATTATTTTTTTGCTTATAAGCTGTTACAGCTCTCGTATGAGCGGTACAGAAACGTATGATCCCGAAATTATTGAAATTGATTGAAATTGATTGAAATGTATATTAAAAAAATCCTGGTACAGAATATAAAATCCTCTATTCCAGACTTAAATACTGAATACAACAAAAATAAATGATTGTAATAAACATTTTTGAAATCACACTAATTTCATGAATCACATTAATTTCATGATTAAAAATGACTTACATTTCATGAATGAATTACATAAATAAATTACAAACCAGCTTTATAATTGTACATGACATCTTTTGTCAAACAAAATGTATCCAACCTATTCTTGAAAAAGTTAACTGAAGGGGACTTCACAACTTCTTCTGGAAGCTCGTTTTGATGCTTTTAGCGTACAAGGTTTGAAGATTTTTTTTTCTCTTTTCAGACAACAATGTTCTGGAGTATAGCTTTAAATCCCACCTATTGTTCCAAAAATGAAAGATAGGCTCAACAGTTGTATTATATATTCCATGGACAAGCTTATAAACCTCAATAATTGTGGGCAGTTAAGATGAAGTTCCTCCAGAATGAAATGATTCTATGATGCGTTCAAAGAAACTCATCCAACCAACGCATTTTCATGAACGGGTTTGTAGGATATAGGACGAAAAGTCATGCACACTTAAACGTATGATATCATACGAAAACTAGGAGACCGCCGGCTGGTCACGTGACATTGGCTACAGAGCTCCGTCACAGCTCG
This sequence comes from Sander lucioperca, assembly GCF_008315115.2. Classification (NCBI taxonomy): domain Eukaryota; kingdom Metazoa; phylum Chordata; class Actinopteri; order Perciformes; family Percidae; genus Sander; species Sander lucioperca. Next base: position 27,911,410 of record NC_050186.1, on the reverse strand, counting down.
TCGTATCACCAGCAATTAGTAGATATGTTGTGTGATGTGATGTGATATGGTGCTCCGCATGATGCTCTGTCAGGTCAGCGATAGTTGGTGGTTCAGTTACCCGAGAATAGGTGACTGAGCCGGGTACAGAGCACCGCTAGCTGGCGGTCGTTGTTGGGGGTTCAGTTACCCGAGAATAGGTGACTGTGAGCCGGGTACAGAGCACCGCTAGCTGGCGGTCGTTGTTGGGGGTTCAGTTACCCGAGAATAGGTGGACTGTGAGCCGGGTACGGATGAGCCGCGGTCGTTGTTGGGGGTCAGTACCCGAATAGGTGACTGTGAGCCGGGTACAGAGCACCGCTAGCTGGCGGTCGTTGTTGGGGGTTCAGTTACCCGAGAATAGGTGACTGTGAGCCGGGTACAGAGCACCGCTAGCTGGCGGTCGTTGTTGGGGGTTCAGTTACCCGAGAATAGGTGACTGTGAGCCGGGTACAGAGCACCGCTAGCTGGCGGTCATTGTTGGGGGTTCAGTTACCCGAGAATAGGTGTCTGTGTGCCGGGTACAGAGCACCGCGAGCTGCCGGTCATTTCGGCGAGATCACGGTTAAGTTTAGGCAAGAAAAAGTGAACGTTATGCAGTGGCAAAAGTTAAGGTTTAGGCACCGAAACGACTAGTTAAGTATAGGAAAAGATTGTGGTTTGTATTAAAGACTCCCAAGGAACACGCATTTCCTGGGTGAAAGTCCATCACCCCGACCTCCTCCCTACGCAGCCAGCAGTCAATGTGGTGCACAACGCCAAAAGAAAATATGGAAATCATACGAATTACAGTGCGTATCTTTTCGTAGCTTTTCGAACGCTGATCCAACACGTCAGGGTGAACGAACACATTCATCATTTTTCTAGCAACCATGCTTCCTTTACGTTTCTCTACTGGTTTTGAGTTTCTGACAGCAATGCTCGTGAATGCAAAGCTTTTGTTTCGTTGTTGTTTCTGCAGTTGATTGATAATTGTCAGATGTCAGACCAAGTAGTGTTTGGAGAGCGGTGCCTGCTGACAGTTAACATGCCATGTGATTTTAACATGACAAGTTATGTCATGGAAAAACTAATGGTGATCACAGAAAAACGGAATGTGAGAGATATTTATCAGAACTTATGCCGTTGCTGAATCTTTTTTTGAAAGCTTTAACAACTATTTTAAAAGTCTTCACAAAGTTAAGGAAGCTTCGAGAGGTTGTGGGTTGGGTTTATCCATATATCCTGATCTGATGCATATGTTTGGTGTAGAAAACTCAAAACAACCTCCACAAAATGAGAGTTAAACCAGAGATGAGAAATGCAAATTCACTTTTGGAACTTGCTGAGGAAGAAAGGAAGGAAGAGAAATAAGTACAAGAGATTAAAAGACAAAAGAGGAATATTTGTAAAAATGTGTAGAAAAATCAGTTGAAAGTTGTAAAACAAAAAAGCAAAAAGTAGATTGCCAAAATTAAACTTGAGTCAGAAGACGCAACATGAAAGGAAGAAAGATGTAAAACCTTCTTTGAATAAGAGTGTTGGTTTCAACAAAGCCATCGCTTAGCGATCTCAATATCAGCTTTTAACACACACACAACACACACACACACACACACCCTGTCGTGTGACTGTAATGCCTGCTGGTGATGTGGATAAGCTTCATCTTTAATCATTGTTTTCATTCTGTGCACGCTCTGTGTAAAGTATACCTGAACACAAAGCACTGAGCGAGCCTTTCTTTCAGCAGCAGGTTGCACTCTGCACTCAGCAGGAAGACAGCAGGTTTAACACCAAGTCAGGCCAAAAAAACTGAAGTCAGGTTTTACTGTTGGACTGGTAAACATGCTGCAATTCTCCAAAATGAGTTGACTCAGCTGATCTCCACTGTCTGAACTGGATGCTGGAACATTTAGCCAAGAACTATCCAAATACCCCAAAGTTTTCTTGCTCCTTCCATTTTATCCAGGACTTTGAAAAGTAGTGATAGACAAGTATCCCAGCCAAGGGCGTAACTTTGGGATTAACATTGGCAGGGTTGAGGTATCCACTTTTGAGCAAAATTGTAATTTTGAACCTGAGCCTTTCCTGCATCAATTCATGGTGCAAATGTCTTTATTTATGTAAAGGAAATTCTAATAAGTTTTTGGGGTGGGTTGCACTGGCCAGTTTTGATTATTGGGGGGGTTTGTCCCCCCTGTAAATGACGCCTACGATCCAGCATTTGTTTTGCCAAGTGGTGATGATGGAGGATGTGAGCCAGACTTAAATGTAAAACTTAAACAGTCCGCAACTGCCGTTGTCGGAAAAACAACACAGACGGTACGTTTACTTGAAACTCTCCTCGCCATCCTCGTGGTGCATTCATAGTTATTGTAAAATACCCTTTTCCCACCTAGTGGTTGTTTTTGTCGTTTACCAGCAATTTACTGGCAAAATAAGTTATTGTTATCAGTTATTGTTATTACATTTTTAATACATCATTTAATTTTGACCATATGGCCTTAGCAATAAACAAGCCATTCTTACATGTCGCTGACTGTCATTTTGTGCTCCTTTAAAAGAAATTTATATATATATATATATATATATATATATATATTTTTTTTTTTTTTTTTTAAATATATATAAAAGTATCGGTTCAGGCACCAGCACCATTTAAGCAACGGTATCGGAAAAAATCCAAGTGATACCCAACCCTAGTCCCGTGTGAAACCAAAAGTCACTGGTGACTTTTTTTGTTATCGACGTGACAAAGTCACAGACCGATCTGCCCGCGATTTGATTTCGCCCTGCAGCTCAGGCTGGAAACATGTACATTTTTCTGTCCTGCTTCCGTTACAAATCTGCGGGGACTAATCACAAACTGGCTTATCCACCTGGTGGGTTTAACACGACGACGATAGAGAAGCGACGGCAAGCAGCTTTTTGTTTACATTCAACATGGCGGCCACCGAAGCGCAGCAACCCGTTGATGCCGCTGTCACTGCTCTTTTAAAAGCTTTCAAAGGCAAGTTTTCTCTGAAAACGGAACAGCAACTTGCCCCTGGAACAATTCCTACAAAAGAAGGATGTGTTTGCCTTACTACCAACCGGCTTTGGTAAAAGCCTAATTTACCAGCTAGCCCCGCTGGTGGCCAAAAGAATGGAGCTCAGCTTAAACCCCGTTGTTGCGGTCTTGTCACCGTTGGTCACGCTCATGGAAAGTACGTCACCCGGATCGGTGGTCTGATTGGTTGAAAGACTATCCAGTTGTGAACAGAGTCTTTGAACTTTGCCCGTTGATCTCTTGTGCAGTAGAAAATACAGAGCAGACTCCCCAAACTAATGATCAATCTTAAAAGATTGAGCTTGGTACTGGTGACAGTCAGACTGGTGTATATGTATATATGTATATGCATATGTATATGTTAATATCCATTAAATCAACATTTAATTACCTTGACAGACAGATTTTGGCTGAGATCCATGGTTGTTTGGCTCTACAAGAATGTGTGTAATATTTAACACTTGGCTGGAATGTAAGAGCTGGCAGAGAAATCTGAGTTTACGGGTCGCAATTATGACTCGTAATTATGATGTTGACGTGAACGCTATTTACAAGTTGGAAACTGGCAATTACAGTAACTCCCATGTCACATGACTTGCCTACACTTAAAAGTAACTTCTCAAACGTCTATTGAAGCAGAATTGTCTTTAAAGTATGCTTAAGGTGGTATGACAAAGTTTGCTTTCATTCAACAAGTTACACCCCCTCCAGCTCCTCCTTTATTTTCAAGCTACAAGAAGTTGAAATAGGAAGTTTGTTTTGTTAAACCCCACCGTAACGCTTCCCTCCAATTTGTTGAATTTCTCAAAATGTTCCGTTTGTTAGGCTGAAAAGAAAATCACAGAAAAATCACCATAAGGGCTGCTTTGCATTTTTAATTAAGAAACTAACATATGAATATATTTGCATATTATTGAGTTGCAGATTGAATCATGCATACATAATTAGCGCGCAGCAGCACTCGTTCGTTTGCCCCTCTCTCTCTCTCTCTCTCTCTCTCTCTCTCTCTCTCTCTCTCTCTCTCTCTCTCTCTCTCTCTGCACTGTGCTTACTGTTTTTTCGGCAAGCTGTGGTTCTGATGGATGCCAGACACACACACACACAAACACACACACACACACACACACACACATGCTCGCTTCTTCAGACACTCACATCACAGACACACTTACACACCCTCTCCAAACACTTTCGTACTGTGTGTGTGTGTGTGTGTGTGTGTGTGTGTGTGTGTGTGTGTGTGTGTGTGTGTGTGTGTGTGTGTGTCTCTTTCTCAGTTTGTTTTTTGGAGGCAAATTAGCGTTTGATTTCCTCCGTCAGAATTGAGGCCACATCAGGTTTTTTACCCTGATTACACAGGAGAGAGAATGAAGAGAATCTATTTTTCTTTCTTCTCTCAATCTTATTCCTTTAGTCTGTCAGCCTTATTATCTATCTATCTATCTATCTATCTATCTATCTATCTATCTATCTATCAATACATCCATCCATACTTATGGCATTGTCACATCAATCATTGGGGAAGTTACTTGAAGAATGTAATCAATTACAGCTATGTTACTGATTACTCAAAAGCTAAAGTAATTAAATATATTACTCATTACATTACCTTCAGGTAAAAGTCAGCAATGCAGCAATTTGGACGTATTTGCTGACCATTAGTCTCGCATTGCCAGACCTTTGTCTCCACAGCGCTTTGAAGTAAGGTCTGGCTATACCATACATACATTCTGGGATAGGAGAAAAAAACTCTCTGGGTTGTTTACATTTCTTTAAACCAATCACAATCGTCTTGGGCGGCGCTAAGCTCCGGACGCAGCGACGTTGGCTCCTCGCAAAACAAAACGGCAAATACAGTATTAAATGAAGTTAACTGTTCACACAATACAGTAACGTCAGCTATTTCCATAAGCTGGATACATGGTTAAACCTCATTGGCTCTTACCAGTGTATCGCCGTGTGTATTTGGTCCGAAGCAATCTCCACCAATCGGTCCCAAAACGTCCCAGTTAGATAATAAATGCTGTGAACATATTCTTTCGGAAATCTGTAAAATCAATTCCCGAAAGAACCAAGCAGACCTGCCTTGATGCATTATCCAAATTGAAGTGCTAGCTTAAAGTTTGTTTCCCATTTCCCGTAGCCAAAGGATTTTTAGAACAGCACACAGAGAGAGGAAGGAGCCTGACAACCGGATGTCAGGCTTCGTCCTGGAAATGCACTTCAGATTATCCAGACTAGCAGACCATCAACAGCTACGTTAGCCCTGGTGACTGCAATCAGCAGTCCAGTGGTCCATTCTCTCTGATAGAGGCAGACAGGAAACAAGGGAGAGAGAGAGAGAGAGAGAGAGAGAGAGAGAGAGAGAGAGGGATATGACATGTTAAAATCTGCGGATGGAAAAGTATACTGAGCTCACCTGTCTCACTTACTTGCTGTGTGAAAGGGTGTTTATGTTCCTAAGTATGTGTGTGTGTGTGTGTGTGTGTGTGTGTGTAGCTGCCTGCTCTCAACTCTTCAATCTTGTCGATAACTTTATTGTTTGTAAATTCAGACCTGCAACATAAAAGGACTCAAATCAAAGGCTCACGATAAGTGGCTGTATGAAGAGAACAAAGTGCAGTCGTGCTGAGTGTGTGTGTGTGTGTGTGTGTGTGTGTGTGTGTGTGTGTGTGTGTGTGTGAGAGAGAGAGAGAGAGAGAGAGAAAGGGAGTTATTGCAAAAATATAAAGAGATAAGGTAAGATAAAGAAAGAATGTGGGAAAGGAAGGAAGGAAAGACAAAAGAAAGAAGGGAAAAACAGAAAATAGAACAAAACAAATGAGGAGGGAAGGAAAAAAATAAAGAATCAAGGCAAAAAGTAAGGAAGGCACAAAAGAGGGAAAGAAAGGGGGAAAGAAAAGGCTGAGAAAAGAGGAGGAAATAAGTCAATTCAAAGACAAAAAGAGAGATGTGGAAAAAGAGCGGGAAACATCGAGAGAGACAGAATAGCAGAGAGAGAGAGAGAGAGAGAAAGAGATTGACAACAGGGCGTCGTAATGTGAAGAAAATCCTTTCAGCGTGAAATCAGGATGAAATGTGAGATTATATATATAATATAATTCAACCAGGGATTAACTGTCATCTCACCACCAGAGAGGTGGGGGGGGGAGGACGAGAGGAGGAAGACAAGAGTGACAAAGTATGGGGGAGAAAACGAGAGAAAGGAGGAAGAGGAGGGAAGATGGATGGGGGCATAGCATTTTGAAGAAGGAGGAAAGGTGGGGCTGAAGGAATGAGGGATAAAGTGTGAGGAGGGCAAAAAATGGGGGACAAGCAGGTGGAGGGGGGAGGAGGGAGAAGATGAGGAAGGGTGTGAGGAAGGAGGAGCAGGAGGAGAAGAAAGCGTGGTAGGATAGAAGTTGGGGAAAGAAGGGAGGTGGAGGAAGAAGGCAGGACTTTTGATGTTCTTTAATAAAACGCCTCGCTTAAAAACAAACTGGGTAAAACAAACTCATACACACTTGAAGGATGAGATTAGACAGAAGGGGGGGGGGGGGGGAAGGGGGAGGATGTTGAGTGGTAGGAGGAGGAGAAGAGATGATGAGATGATGAGTAGGAGGAAAGGAGGTGCTTAGAAGAGGAACAAGAAGAGAAACAAAGGAAGGAGGAGGCGAAAGGGATGGAAGGAGGAAGAAGGAAGCAGAGGGGCGTTAGTGAAGAGGGAAGAAGGGAGGAAGGGAGGAAGGGGAGAAGGCAGGGAGGATGAGAAAGAGATGAAAAAAGGATTATATATATATATATATATATATATATATGCATACTGTATGTATTTTGTGTCACCTTTGGTGGCTTGTTAACCCTTGTGTTGTCTTCCCGTCGACCATGCAACTTTTTGTTTTTCTGGGTCAAAATGTAAACTTTTTTTCAACGTTTCGGTCGTCTTTTTCAAAACTTTAGTTGCTTTTTCCCCCCGCGATGTTTTTGTCACTTTTTCCCGATGTTTTTGTCAATTTTTTTCTGCGCCTTTTGACGTTTTTGTGGGTTTTTTCAACGTTCTTTCATTTTTTGTTATGCTATAAAATTGAATAAAACATCCAAATATAAAGAAAGTAGTGGGCTGATCATTTATTGAATTTTCTGATAAAGGAATTTTTCCAAAATGGGTCAAATTTGACCCGAGGACAACACAAGGGTTAAAGAGACTCCTCCCCCCCAAAAAACGCCCCCATTGGTCGTTTGTTCATGTTTACGTTGATAGCCCTCTAGTGGCCGTAGTAATTATGACAGACGCAAAGCAGGAAGTGATGTGAAAAAGTATAAGAGCGCCATATGTTCCACATAAGGAGGTAGGTTGGGGTGGTGGATGGTTCAAACAAACAGGAGACCGGGGTTCCCGTCCCGTTTGAAAATAACCGTAAACGGCAAGGTTTTTTTTTTTTACTTTAAGGAAACAATAACTGGAAGTGAAGCAACATCTGATTTTAACCCAAACCCAAACAAAAGATGTTTTCCTAAACTTAACTGGGACCACTCATGCATTCTTGGGAACGGGTTTCTATGATATCGTACGAAAACGTATGCACACCAATTCGTACAATATCCTATGAAATTAGGCAACGGTCACATTACAGTTAGTCTATATCCACGACGTTCCATTTCCCGGGATTGTTTGGGTGCTGCCGGGAAAATCCACCAGATGACTTTCATTTCGGCCGGATGTCTGTCACCTCCTCTTTCTTTGTGTTGGCATTCTAAACTCCGGTGGATTTGTGAGGACAGACAGCTAGCTAGACTATCTGTCCAATCTGAGTTTTCTGTTGCACGACTAAAACAACTTTTGAACATACACATGTTCCAACAAAACAATGTTCTCTCCGAGGTTATTTTGCAGAGGCGCCGTTGCACCGTTGCTCCATGCGGCGCTTAGCAAGACGATTGTGATTGGTTTAAAGAAATGCCAATAAACCAGAGCACGTTTTTCTCCTATCCCAGAATGCCCGCTGGACTAGCCAGACCCTCCTCGGCAGCACTGTGTAGGAAGGTCTGGCAATGCGAGACTACATTACAGTTAAGTTTAGCAGTCTTTACAGTTAAATTTATCTGAGAAAAGGTTACTGGGAGCCGGGTACAGAGCACCGTGAGTTTAGAAACGCAGCGAAAAACATCGACGAAAACATCAATAAAGCGCAATAAAACTTGGGAAGGCTGGGAAAAGTGACAAATGTCGAAAAAGAATAACTACAATTTTGACCCAGAAAAAAAAAAAGTTGGATGGTCGACAGAAAGACAACGCTCGATGGTGTTTTAAGCCCCCAACGTCGACTTCAAGGCAGCGCTTCGACCGTCGACCTCAAGGCACCTAACCTTAACCAAGGGGGTAAGCGAGTGTCCCCAAAGCGTACCTCCTATGGAGCCATTTTGTTGCTAACAAGCCATCACCCGCCGTTAGCATAATAATAAGCATAATAACTTTACATCTGAAGCATTTAAAGACTCTATTTGTCCATTGTTTATTTCTAAAGAAACACGACAATGTATTAAAGTCTCCATTACCTTGTACCTCACGTTATGGCCCCGTAGCAGACGTTTTTGTAAAAATAGGCTAACGATTGTGTCATAACCACACGACTTACTGTCGCATAGTAGAGGAATTACCGTATAGTCAGGAGAAGCTCGCAGGCAGTTTCGACTTACATTAGCTGTTTAAGTTTAATTACTGATGTTAACTAGCATTTTAGTTAGCAATAATTAGCCTGTGCCTATGTTATCTCCTTACATATACCTACGCTCTCCGTCTCTGCTAGATTGGGAATGATTGAGATTTCTCTTGGCACAGCTACCAGAAGACTTCCAACTTTCAGACAGGTTGCTCACGTCACATCTACGTCGTCAAGCTCACAATGGACAATGGCTGTCCCATTTATGTCTCCGGTCCACCTTAAATAGATAGGTATTGTAAAGCTCAAGGGTGGATGTGCTTGGAATAGACTGTGCTACCTTAAGGTCAAAGGTTAGCTTGAAATGAACACTCAGCTAAAACTCCTCTTTCCTTTTCTCTTCCATTGCTTCCTCATATCCTCCTTTCTCCCTCCTCCCTTTTGTCTTTTTCTCCTCCATACGGTGGTCATTGCCCTTTCTCCTCTACTTGCTCCCTACCTTTCTTTTTTCCTCCCCTTTCCTCCACTCCTTCTCTTCTGCCTTAATGTCTCTACTTTTTTCTTCCCTTTCTGCTTTCCTCCATTCTTTTCTTGCCTCCCTTCTTTTTTCCTATACCTTCCTTTCGCCTCTCCACTCCTACCTCTAGTGAAAACTACCCTTTCTCCACTCCTCTTCTAGCTCTGTTTCTCCTCTTCTCTCCTCCCTTCTTTTGTCTCCTCAACACTTGTTTGTTCCTCTCATCTCCTCTTTTCTCCTCCCTTCTCCCATTTCCTTCCTCCTTTTCTCCTCCTCTGCCTTTTAAACCCCAATTTCATCCTCTTTTCTTTTTTCTCCCTTTTCCTCCTCCTCCCTCCTTTTTCCTCACCTCCCTTCTTTTTCCCCCACCTTCCTCTCTTTTCCCTTCTTTTCTCCTCTTTCTTTTCTTCTCCACTTTCCTCCTCCCTTCCATATCTACCATGTGCTCCTCTCCTCCCTCTCCTTTATCCACTCACCTTTTTCCTTTCCTCCTCTCCTTTCCTAATACTGTCCTTTAAGCACTCTTTCCATCTTCCTCTCCTCCTCCCTCTCTCCTCCACTCTTCATTCTTCTTCGTCTCCTCTGCAGGTTTGTTGACCAAGCAAGCGTCAGACAAATTTAAAAATGCTGTCTCTGCTTCTTTCCCTCAACCGGGTCACTCTTTTTTGGGTTCTATCTTTTTTTCACCCCTGCACTTCTTTCCTCCCTCCATCCCTCCATCTCTCCCTTCATTTCCCATGCAGTCTGGTTGGGTACAATGCTGGGAGCCAGCCAGCGCTGCAGACAGATGGTCCACTTATTAGATGTGCATCAGCCCTCCCTCCCCTTCCTGCAGCTCGCTTTTTAATCAAATTAGAGCCGAAAGAAGAGGAGAGAGAGGCAGAGAGAGAGAAACAGAGTGAGAGAGAGAAAGAGAGAGGTTTGGGAGGTTTGCTCGCTTGTTTTGGAGTCTATTCTTTTTTTTGAATAGAATGAATGATGACGACGATAATATGAAATTTGGAAGACTGAATCGCTGCCTGTCTGACTGCCTGTATCTCCCCCTCGCTCTTCTTTTCTACATCTCTCTCTCTCTCTCTCTCTCTCTCTCTCTCTCTCTCTCTCTCTCTCTCTATTTCTGTCAGTGTGATTTTCTGTTTTTTAAAGGGGAACTCCACTCATTTTACATAAGGTGATCAGTGTACATGTCAGAGTTAATACTGCTCAGCCTGTGAAAAGAGTTGGATAATGTCGTCTGTGTCTCTGGTGGAGTTTTGTCAATTAATTGCGACTCTTGTGAGTTTCCCGAGCTTTTACAGAAGTGCAATACTAAATTGCCGGAGGTAAAACTGAAAGCCAGCAAACCGGAAGCGACAGTAATAATCCCTAATTGCACAACAAAACTGCGGGTGCACAACTACAGCAGCGCATTCTTATGAATGGGTTCTTATGATATGAAAACGTACGCACGCCAATTCGTATGATATCCTACGAAATGAGGTGACTGTCGGCCGGTCATGTGACGACCGGTCACGTGACAGTTACTGTAAGGTAAGCAGGCTTCACAGTTCAGTTTAGCAGAGAAAAGGTGACTGTGAGCCAGGTACAGGTCAATGTGAGGCGGTGGTCGTTTCAGAGGCCGTTGTGGTTGAATTTAGCCGACAAAAAGAGGACAGTCATGCGGCGTCGATAGTTAACCCTTGTGTTGTCTCTCCTTCGACCATGAACTTGTTGTCCATCCAGGTCAAAAGTGAAATTTAATTTTTGGTGCTTTTTTCAGCATGTTTGGCTCTTTTTTTATGCTTTGGACACTTTTTAAAATGTTTTTGTCACTTTTTTTCAACGTTGTGTTTTCTAATTGATATGACATTATACCAAATTTTAAGAGTTAAAAAGGCAGAAATTATGAATTATCTTGACTAATAGTTAAGCTCAAAGGATGTTGAGCCTATGAGAGAAGGAACCACAGACTGGTTTATGTCAAAGTTTAGTCAGGATACGGTTTTCAAACCATTTAAATATGTTTTTCAAATGTTATAAAAAATTGAATAAAACACCCCAAATTCAATGAATGTAATCATTAATTTTACCTGAAAAGAATGTTGTATGGGTTCCATACAATGTACATCCATGCATCCATGTTATTTTTGGGCATTTTGGTTCAAAGAAACCCATATTTCTGATATAAAAAACTTTGAAAACGGGTCAAATTTGACACGAGGACAACACAAGGGTTAACTAAATTTGAGTAGCTCCTTAATCTCTGTATACCTCCCTTGTTATAGACAGCTCCAACAATGTGAAAGCGTGTTAAAACAACCTGATTTGAAGCAGCTGGAAAGAGTACAAAAATGTTCTACTTAAGTAAAATATTACTTCAATGAACTTGTATTTAATACAAGTCAAACTGCTGGTATAAAAATCTACTCAAGTAAAAGTAAAAAGTAGTTCATTTGAAATGTACTAGTGTTTACTAGTGTAAAAGTGACTTGTTTACTTTTTAACAGCGGTGGGAGTACCTATTTATATTTATACAATATCTCATTTATACCTATTATACTTATTTCATTAAATTTCAGTCTTTTGCGATTTGATGAGGGCACAAAGCCATATTGCGCTTTCGATTTTAGTTTGTTGTTTGCGAAAACATTAGAGACCTTTTTTATTGACTTTTTTTTACTCCGTAACGGATGTGATTTAAAATGTGGCAGAGCACAATACTTCAAACAAAACATACGTAAGTAAAGGTAAAATTACAGATTTTAAAAAGACTACTTTTAAAAAGTAAAAGTACACAAAAAAAAAAAACGACTCAATTACGGTAACACAGGAGTAATTGTCGTTCCTGGCAGACATGTATGGTGTTGTGGTAAATCTGGGCAGTCGGTGTTTCTGGGTCAGTATACACAAACCTGCATGTCCATCAGACTTACAATGGAGGCTCTGTGGTATTTTAAAAGTTTACCTTTCATTTCCAAGGCGCCATCTGACCAGTTTGAATGAAACTTTGTGATCATGTTGCAAATAAACAGTTCGACAGCTCCTCACACAAAACTGTTGTTTTAACACCATTATATTTTGATTAAAAAAAAGGCCACACCAAACAGTCACAGCCAGTTGTCTGGGATTTCAGTAACATTGTGTGCCAGAAAAAAAGAATTCAGACAAACACTCATTCTGGTCGGCACATTAAAGGTATTTGTGGCGCCTCCTATTGGCCAGTTTGAGTTTGAACATTGTTTTCTTACATTGATTTCAACACGTGTTGCCCTCATGATTGTAACAGCACACTGTAAACCCGAACGTTTGAAGTAATTATATAGATTAGGTAGTGTATACTCAAAGTTTTAGAAAAAGTTCTACTAACATAATTATGTAAAGTTGGTGTAACATGTTCTTCCTTTTTGAGTAATGTTAACTAATATTTTTTTATTAAATGGAACTATTTTGTGTATAAGTAAGCATAACTTAAAAACATAACTTAAGAATTAAGTAATTCCATGCTAAGAATCACTCTCGTTTAATCAGGCTGTAAACATTGAAGCACATCTGGATACATTAACCCCTGTGTTTGTTTTCCCGTCGACCATGAACTTGTTGTCCTTCCGGGTCAAAATTTAAAACTTTTTGTTGGCCCTTTTTCCGAACTTTTTGTTGTTTTTGTCACTTTTTTCAACGCTTTTTTTTTTAACCCTTATGTTGTCCTCTGGTCAAATTTTACCCATTTTCAACGGGGTTTTTTTACATCAGAAATATAGGTTTCTTTCAACCAAATTGCCCAAAAATAACAATGATGCCTGGACGTACAGTACGTTCTCCATACAACATTCTTCACAGATATAATTAATGATTTACTTCCATTGAATTTTGAGTGTTTTATTTTATAGCATTTTCATTTTTTTTTTTTTAATGGTTTTAAAATTGCATCCTGACTGGAGTTTAACATGAACCCGTCTGTGATTCAGTCGACATCCTCCTATCTTAACTATTAGTCAAAAGAATTCATAATATCTGCTTTTTTTAAAACTCAACACAAGGGTTAATGTATCCAGATCTGCTTCAACGTTTACAGCCTGATTAATAGAGAGAAGTTCAGAACTAATCTAGTGGCTGCTGACAGCTCGTGACTCAGACATTCAATGTGTGACTTCAAAACTGATGATTAGTCATAAAACCAGTATCAGATGGTCGCTGGTAGCTGGTCACCATAGCAACTAACTATTTGTTGTTCTGGGAATATTTAAAAGAAAATCTTTTAAATGGATAGAGTCAACACACAATACCAATCAATTCTATACAGGAATTGAACATGGGAGGAAATAGGAGAGGAGGAAACAGGAGGAGAAAACAATGGGGGAGAGAAGGAAACGAGGGTGAAGGAAACATGTGAATAATGGAGGAAATATGAAAGGAGGAAACGAGAAAAAAAGGGGACAAGAGGGGAGGCGGGAAAGGAAGAAGAATTCAATTTGACTTTTTTTTTACTAGACTTTCATGTATAAGTTAAATTTCACTTTTAACATATGCAAGGCTTTTAACGTAGAAGCTACAGATGAATTTGAATACGGAAAATATGTCATCATCTCAAAGAGCTAACATCACAGATCTCCCAAAGAAGAAGAGAGGAGGAGAGCACTGTTCGAATTATGGGGGGTATTGGGGGGGGTCCGACCCCCCCTAGACGAGACTTGGACCCTCCCACAAGGGATGAAAATAATAGTTTGGGGGGGTACTGAAAAAAATGTAATAAAATATAATGTTAGCCTATCCAAAATTGTATGTATTTAAATGCAGTATTACCATCACATACCAACAATTCAGGAAATAATCTAATGAAATACGATTTTCAAATCCTCACTCCCCATTGGGCTGTAGCTTACCATTTCTCTGGTACGTTCAGACTGTGTTCTTTGCTATGGTTCTTTGATATCACTTCACTAGCTGTCAAAATGTACGTACCGGTTATGGGCGCAGGCGCTGGTGTGTCAGCGAAATTAAGAGTAAGAGTGGCTGAATCAACTTTAGGCCACGTCTACGCGTACCAAAACGATCCCCCCCCCCCCCCCCCGTCTTCCCTGGCATCGTTTCAAGAATGTTTGCGTCCAAACGGATCCATCTGTAAATGACTCAACACGCTACTTCATATTCAAGGCCTATAGGTGGCGCTGTTTCTGCTACAGAAATTCACCAAAAAAACGTAGAAGAAGAGGCGGAGCATGCACATAAAGCGTGTGCGCTGTATACAAACAGACAGTATATTTTGATAGGCTCAATATCTTCTCCAGTAGGAACACAAGCATGTAGTCCGCCATTGTTTTTGTTATCAGACGTCGTCGCGGGATAAGAGGTTGAAGGCCAGAGGTCGAGGGGTGTGGCGATGACATCATCGATATGCAAGTATGCGGCTTCGCCGTCCAAACGAAGACGCAAAGGCAGGCGTTTTCGAATTTTTTCAACCCTGGGATCAGGTTTCAAAAAAGTGCGTCTTCAGGCAGCGTGTCTACAGGATTCGTTTGGACGATCGGCCAAAATGATGCAAAACGTGCGTTTACACCAAAAAGCGTGTATGTGTGGATGGCCCCTGAATCTCTGGCTATGGTTTTGACTGCCTGTCATGCGTTGTGCTTTGTGGTAAATGTTATGAGCAGCTCGTCATCTAAACAGGTTTTCAGAACTTAATTTGGTTGTTCATAGTGTTTCTCTCATCTATAATAAAGTCATAGTCTACCTAGCTAGCTAGCTAAAAGTTGACGCAGCTCCTGAAGCTCTCTCTGCCAAGCAAATATTGTCCGTATCTTGTAAGCCTATATAAAATGGACAGTGACGTCACCAGTCGAAATAGCTGTACGGTATATTTCAAACACTGGAGGAGAGTGCCAAAAAAAGGGAGAAAAGTTCAAAGATGAGGGGTGTGGAGAGAACTGTCTCTATTTTGAAAATGTATGTGTTAATGTAAGTAAGTGAAATATTTTGCTTTTCAAATGTTTTTGTAAAGAAATCAGTCTGTTGAAAATATGAAATGAAAGATTCTAGAAAAAGTGAACAAAGCAAAATCTACAAGACTCTGACCAGGGACAGCTGACGTTTAACATGATGTATTTCATCTGACACAAGGCAAGGAAAGAGGAGAGGGGGGAGGAAACAAGGTAATAAGGGAAGACATATGAAAGGAGGAAACGAGAGAGGAGGAGGAAAAAAAGCGGGGAGGTGGGTTAGGTAGAAGAAGAAGACGGGAGGAAATTAGGAAACAAGGGAAAAAAGGAGAGGAAAGAAGGAAAGGAAGACACGAAAGGGGAAGATTGAAAGAAAGAAGGAGACGGGAGCAGCAAACAAGGGAGGATGAGAGGAAACATGGGGGAGGAAACAAGGGGATAATGGGAGGAAATAGGAGAGGAGGAAACAAGAGACGAGGGGGAAGGGAGGAAGAAGGAAACAGGAGGAGAAAACAATAGGGAAGAAAAGGAAACAAGGGGGTAGGCAAACAAGGGAATAATGGAGGAAATAGGAAAGGAGGAAACAAGAGAGGAAAGGAGGAAAAAAGAGGGGAGGGAGGAAAGGAATAAGGAGATGGATGGAAACCAGGGGCAAAAGGAGGAAAGCAAATAGGAAAAATTAAGGAGGAAACAAAAGGAGAAGTCTATAAAGTGGGAAAAAGAAGGAGACGGGAGGAGAAAACAAGGGAAGAGAGGAGTAAACACAGGGGAGGAAACAAGGGAATATGGGAGGAAATGGGAGAGGAGGAAACAACAACAGGAGGAGAAAACAATGGGAGAGAGAAGGAAACGAGGGTGAGGAAACGTGAATAATGGAGGAAATATGAATGGAGGAAACGAGAAAAAAAGGGGGAAAGAGGGGAGGCGGGAAAGGAAGAAGAAGAAGATTGGAGGACATTAGGTAACAAGGGGGAGGAAACAAAGAGGAAAAGGAGGAGAGTAAATAGGAAAGAAGTAAGGGAGGAAACAAAAGGAGAAGGCTGAAGGGGAAAAAGAAGGAAATGGGAGAAGCAAACTAGGAAGGAGAGGAGTAAACACGGGGGTAGGAAACAAGGGCATAAGGAAGGAAATAGGAGAGGAGGAAACAGGAGAGAACGGGAGAGGGGAGGAAGAAGGAAACAGGAGGAGAAACAATGGAGGAGAGAAGGAAACAAGGGGGTAGGAAACAAGTGAATAATGGAGGAAATAGGAGAGGAGGAAAGAGAGCAATAAGGATACGGATGAGGAAAATAAGGGGGGAGAAAACAAGGGAGGAGGAGATGAGTGGCACAGGAGAGGAGTGGAGGAGGAAAGAGGAGGGGGGAGAAAAAGGAGAAGAGGATTAAAAGGAGGAGAGGGCGTTGAGAGAAGCGCGCGCTCTGAAAGCGGTGGAAAAAGTGAATGTTCGGCTCAGTTCAAAGACAGCCGGCGAACTGCAGCACCGCGCGAGGAGGGGTGGAGGCAGGGATGACTTCCAGATTTACTGTGGAAAGTTGAAAGAGTGTCGGCAACCGCGCGCGCGTCCGCGAGCGCCCGTTTATGTGTGTTTATGTGCGCGTGCGACGTTTCAACCTCTCCTCTTTCCGTACATTTTCCGTGTATGAGTGTCAGTGTGTGTGTGTGTGTGTGTGTGAGAGAGAGAGAGAGAGAGAGAGAGAAGGGGAGGGCCACTTCTCTCTCTCTCTCTCTCTCTCTCTCTCTCTCTCTCTCTCTCTCGCTCTCTCTACCTACTTTGCATATTCCGCGTGCCTCGGCTCGGCCATATGGGAAAATGCAACTGAAGGAATTGTCGGCGGGGAAAAAAAACACGCAGGCAGGAAGACGCGAGCGGAGCGGCGAGAGTTTGAGACCATAACAAATCCTGAGAAAAAGTTCAAACAGAAGAGGAAAAAGAAGAAAGGTGGAGAATAAGAAAAGAGAAGGGGCGGGGGGAACGTAATAAACCAAAACAGAGAGAGAAACAGGGGGAGAGAGAGAGACACGCGGAGAGAGAAAAGGGAGAAATCGAGTGTTTCTTTCTGCGGAGGAGAGGAACGATGTATTGCGCGTACACCATCCCCGGGATGACAGGCAGCTCACTGATGTATTACTACAACGGCAAAGCGGTAAGACACCATCTTCTTCCTCCGTGAGGGTTAGGGTGAGAGAGAGGGGAATGAAAGGAGAAGAGAGAGAGAGAGAGAGAGAGAGAGAGGGGGAGAGAGAGAAGGTGTGAAGGTGAAGAATGTGGCTTTTTACGCACCGACTCAACAGTGCGTCGGGTCTCCGCCGCGCGGCAAAGCGAGAGCGGACTGTGACTTGGGGTTAATTTTTGGAAGAAAAAAAAACCCCAGCGGTGCTGTTGTTTAGCGGGGGAAATAACTGTGTGTCTGTGTGTGTGTGTGTGTGAGTGTGTGTGTGTGTGTGTGTGTGTGTGTGTGTGTGTGTGTGCGCGTGCGTGTTTGACAGATGCTGTGGAGTGCATGGATAAAATAGGTTTGACCGACTCTTGTGAAATGTGATGAATTTGGGTTTACAGAGTGCGTATCACACCTCAGTTATTAGAAATATTGTATAAAAAAATAGTCCCCGATCTAGCGTTTTTTTCCTGATTCTGTGCATGAAATAATCCTTCTCACAGCTTTATTTCTGTCTTTTTCTGTCGCTTATTTCTTTTCTTTTTTTTAAAAAGACGTACAGTAAATGCGGCAAAATAACCTTAGCCTTAGTACTGAATTGAATGAATGATTACTTTTTTTTTGTTGCTCTGTGGCCAATGACACGTGTGGTTTTTGTGTTTGTTTGGTTGTGTGTTTCATTCAGGGACTTGTGGCTTCTCATATTTTTTTTTCATTGCTTCCCACGAAAAATGTTGATTTCTCTCTCGTAATTTGGCCTCAAATGATGTTTGCGATATATCTTATTATAGTAGTATTCATTTATTTCATCCATAACCTCGAACACACATTCATGGCAAAGCTGGAAAATACGTCTGCCCTTAGATTCTTGTTGTACTTAAGAATGATACCAGTGATATTATGTTATTCAAATTTATTTTCAATCCATTTTCATGCCATTCAAATAATATGAGTGCAGCAAATTCTGAAAATGATAAAGTTGGAAGTCTACCCATCTGGCCTTTTTTTATATGTGTCTTTGTATAGACTTAAAAATATAGTACCCATAATTGTTAATCTTCATTTAAAATATACTAATGAGTGTCTCAAAAATTGAGAACCATAAACCACGATCCAAAAAGAAATACATCTGAGAAAGTGGTTGTCATTCAGTAAATATGAAGCTGTCTGACCTCCTATGGGCCTGTCTCTCTGTCTGTCTGTCTCCCAGTAACCCCCCACCTGTAAAACTAGTCCCAGGGTGAAGTGATTTACAGACAAGGGGGGGGAGAAGAAGGCTAGAAATGAGAAACAGGGTGTAAAGCGAAGCGAGGGTGAATGAATTTCACAGGTTTTCTCGCACTAAAAGCAGGAATTGTCTGCAAGTCGCAGGTGTAAATGAAGATGGAAGGCTGGGATTTCCTACAGATCCACCTGTCAGTGAACTGTCTGTCCGCCTTTGTCTCACCTTTGACTCCTATTTGCCGCTTTCCACCAGTTCAAGAGGATAAAAAAGGAGAAAATAAAGAGGAGATGACAGTGAGGACGGACGGAAAATAAGGACAGAAATATATATATATTTTTTTTTTTTTTTGTTTGTTAAAGAATTCTGTGTCCAAATTGTTTGATCTTTTTTATCATATAAGCAGTAATACATCTAAGCCATTTTAAAATGAATAATAAGTCTTTTTTTTTTTTTAAACTGGCCCCTTACAGGCCTTCTGAGAGAATTTATCAATCAGACCCATACAGTAGCTGTGAATATTTGTCCACAAAATTATATTTCTGCAACAAAAAAAAACCCCCAGCAAGCACACATTTAATCATTTTGCAGAGAAAATGTATGATTAGATTTTAAACACAAAACGTTGTTAATGGTATGTTTTTTGGGAGGTTATACATATCTATGACCTTCATATCAATGTGATTTATGAATCTGATTTTAATTCTTGTAGTTTCATTTATATTTTCTAATTCTAAGTGGATTTAATCCGTCTTTTATACATCCTGTATTTTTACGTTTGTATATATATATATATATATATATATATATATATATATATATACTGTATATGTGAAAATACAAAAAAATGTACTGATGTTTAGATTTTCTTTGGCTTGTTTATGAGCCTAAATTCTGTGGTTAGCAGTAATCTGTGTTCAGATGCTTTGGTAGCTGATGTGATCCGTGCAGCTGGACACAGAGCCTCTGTTGTTCCAACGCTGCCACACCAACAGTCGGCTTCTGTCTGCTCGGCGCCTGTTGGTTCTCCCGGCCCTCCATCCGGCCGCCAAACGCTTCCACCCCGCGCTGTCGATCGTCAGCCATGGCTCCGGAGCCTTGTGCTTTTTGTCCCCCCGCTCTCTCTCTCTCTCTCTCTCTCTCTCTCCCCCGTAGCTTAGGGCCTTCTTTGTATCTCGGCAGCTTTCGCTCGGAGCTGGAGCTCCTTAGTACGGCGATGCCACGGGG
>NC_050186.1:27824191-27886691 GCF_008315115.2 Sander lucioperca | reverse complement strand
GGGAGCTGAAATAAAAACGGACACGCCACGCAGCGGACACGCTCACGCCACGCAGGCCGTGTGAAGCCGGCCTAATACACTTCTAGAGACAATGTACAATGAGACATTTCTAATTGTTTTCTACAAAGAATGCACGTCACATGTCAGCCAGTCAGTCAGTCAGTCAGTCAGTCAGCCAGTCAGTGAGTCAGTCAGTCAGTCAGTCAGACATTTATTTCCTTTGTAAAGAAGTACATAACATACTTTCTGCTTTTTCTGCTTTCTGTCTGCTTTGCTGGAAACGGATATGATGTCAGCGGTGCCGTATAAACAGAAAATATTTAGGTTAGGTTTTTTTTTTTTTTTTTTTAAATTGATTCTAGGGAAAATAATCAATTTTAAAAATCCTCGGCACAAAAAAATCACAATAACAAATGTGAATGGATTGCTTTTCCCACCCATGTTGTGTAGGCTGTTTGGGGGTATTTTTCAGATGAAGTTTGGTAGGTTCTGCTTTTTCTGTATGTGTAATACAGTAGTGTTTGAAATTGAGCTTCATCTTTACTGCTCGCTGGATCATTATTTATGTATATTTTGAATGCGGGGTTTTAGGTTCAGGGGTTTAATGCATGTTCAAATGTGGTTGTGAGATTTAAATGATGCGTGATGTTATTGGTAATCAGCGGTTAAAAAAAAATATATATAATTTATTGTGTATGTGTTTTATGGAGCTTTCCTGCAGTGAAAGGAGACAGGGTGAACTGAAGGCAGCATGCAGCCTGTAGGAGTAAAGGCCTGAGCTAGCTGCAGCATCACCACCAACATTTGCTGTTTTATATCGTTTTTGTGCACTATATTCTATATTCTGGATGTATGTTATTAGAAGCATGTCTGTGTCCTAAGAGTATTTATTTGTTTCAATATCAGAACTTAGAAGTAATTCAGTTGCCTTGCAATTGCACTTTTATCAGATTTTATTTGTCTTTCTGTCAGAATTCATCTAATTTTTTAGCAGCAGACTACAGAAGGGAGACAAACTTTCATCCTCAGTGATTTAATACCTACCTTTATAAAGAGAGGGCTCGTCTTTTATTTTTTTATAATATAGCCTAGTGACTGTAATTCAAGGTGGACCTAAAAAAATATCTACCAATTTATTCAAAAAAAGAGAGAAAGCGCTAATCTAGGAAAAGAGGCTACTGTTAAAAGATGTATAATGTGACTGAATACACATCATCAACACCATTTTTGGTGTCGTGGTAACCTGCTCCGCAGTTTGTCTCTGGTTTATCCGTTGATACCTATCTGTATATATTTACAGTACAGTTACAGACTCCATACCTGCATTTCATTACAATGACCTGTCTGACCAGCAATAATGTGCCGACATGGAATTGGTCAAAAACAGTGAAAATAAACACAGGGTGTGCGCTCTATGTCATTGATAATATGCAGGTTGGTTAAAAGAATGGTCAGTTTCTCTCTCTCTCTCTCTCTCTCTCTCTCTCTCTCTCTCTCTCTCTTTGTCTTTATAAACCCTTGGCTTTTAATATGCGAAGTTGCAGCTGCCAAAATGATGTACGTGCACATCCACATCCACACACACACACACACACACACACACACACACACACACAAAAACACACACACACACACACACACACATAGTCAAACTGTGAGTCATCCGTGTGTGTGCGTGTCCCATAAGGCAAGGTGGACTGTAGCAGAGCAGAATGGGTCTGCATTCTTTGGATTGCTGGGTATTTCCACCCTGACCTGGCCATGGGAAGAGAAGCTCTCTGTCTCTGAGTCACAGGTTTGATTCCCGGTGTCTGTCTGACTGAGTGCCTGCCAGCCTGATCAAACCTCCGAACATCCAGGTCAGCTGGCAGATGGGGACAGGCAGCAGCAGCAGCAGTAGATGATGGTTCATGGATATGGTTGGCCGGCTGTAGTTTCACACGGGCCGTCAGGGTACAGAGGCCTCTCAGCTGCACGTACAGAAACAAGCCATCTGGCAGTTGAGGGGGGAAAATATTAGCACTAGGGCTGGGTTAGGGAAATTTCAGTTACAATTAGGGTTGGGTACCGAAACCCGGTTCCACTACGCAACAGGTAGGAATCGGACCGGATTAGAATGCAAATTTCGGTTACTCATTTCGGTGTCGACTGAAATATTTTCCCTCTGTCGCTCCGAAACGGATGTAAAAATATCACACTTTCTCTGTAGTCTATCGTTAGCTAGCTACCGTAAATGTAGGCTACTTTTAAAATGCCATATTTTCCCTCTGGGCTCACCAAAACGGACGTAAAAGCATATTAACCATTCACGTGATTGCTAGTAAACATATTACATCTTTGATGTCATTTTTCAGTTTTTCAAGAATCGGTTTAGGAGTCGGAATTGTTTTAAAAGTACCGGTTCGGCATCGGAATTGTAAAAATCCAAACAATACCCAACCCTAGTTACAATACAAATTTTGCTTGGATATAAAAGAGAACTCATGCTGTAAATTGTACAAGTAAGAAGCAACCCTTTAATCATTTTTATAATGCACCAGGTTAATGTTTACATTTACATTTTTTTTTTCAATTGCTAAACAACAGTGGTCACAACTGAGTCATAGCCATTTGAATGTGTGCTAAACAGTTTTGACAGCAGCATGTTAACATTTGAACACAGTGCTGTAAATCCACAAAATGTTGTGCCTGTCATGGTTAAGTGCGTAGGGTTTTGAAAACTGTGTTAAAGCAATGAGAAACGAGCCAGAGTTTGGTCCGCATGAACTGCTGCTGTACAGACTGGGGTTAGAGTTTTGCAAGTGTTACTCCAGTTGTGGCAACTGTGGTTTAGCAATCAAAAAAACAAAACAATTAAGAATTGACCCCCAAAAAGGGGGTCACAGAAGGGAAAAGAAAGTAGAAAATATTCACATTTAAGAAGCTGGAATCGAAGATTTTTGACTTTTCTGTTCATAAGCAACGAGTCAAACTGATTGATCGATTATCGAAATAGTTGGCGATCAATTTAATAGTTGACAGCTAATCGATTGATCTTTGCAGCTCTGGTCAAATGTACACCAGTTTCTGTGCTAAATGTGCTACTTTTGAACTGCACTTCAGTCATGCTACATGCCATTTACTGTACAGTACATGCCCTGCAGTGCCCTGCTACGCACTGTAACGCCCTGCAGTGCCCTGCTACGCACTGTAACGCCCTGCAGTGCCCTGCAGTGCCCTGCAGTGCCCTGCAGTGCCCTGCTACATCATGAACAACTACAACTACTATTTCTACTCATAGTTCCATTATCTGTATTGTGACTATTATTGCCACTGTTCATCACACCCCCAACCGGCACCGTCAGATACCGCCTACCAAGAGCCTGGGTCTGTCCGAGTTTTTCCTCGCCACTATCGCACTGACTGCTTGCTCTTGGGGGGAATTACTGGAATTGTTGGGTCTTTGTATATTATAGAGTGTGGTCTAGACCTACTCTATCTGTAAAGTGTCTTGAGATAACTCTTGTTATGAATTGATACTATACATAAAATCGAATTGAATTGAAATTTAACCTTTGGTTTGAATGAATGGAAAATAAATGGAACATCAATACTTTACATTAGGATGGCTGTAAATCAACTGTGTGGATGCTGCCGTGATGTTAAATTTAACTACATTAGCTGGTGGGCTAATAATATTTGAAGAATGTGGTTGACGAAACCTAAAATTTGAGGATGTGTTTGTAGCACAGGATTTATTCAGTGCTTTGGTCTGAGCTTTACTCACTCAGATTCAATTTCATAAAACATAGCAAAAGGCCCAGCTGGGGTTTTATGTCCTGTACTCTTGTAAAACACTGTCTGCGATACATTATCACATCAGCTCTTATTTCTCTGTGCTGTGATTGTCTGTCGTACATGCGCCTGTGTTCAGTTGTAGTTTCTCTGCTGCGTAGCTGCTGTTACTCACAACTTCACTCCTGTTACTGTTAGCTGGGAACGGCTGTTTTCTATGAGTGTGTGTGTGTGTGTGTGTGTGTGTGTGTGTGTGCGCGTGCGCGATAAACCCTATTCTCATATGTACTAAGCACATGCTTCATAGCAAAATGCAAGCTTAAGTAACTTAACATTTTTGGCTAGAGAATAAAGAGAACTTGGTAGGTTTTATATATGTGTGTGTGTGTGTGTGTGTGTGTGTGTGTGTGTGTGTAAGACACCACTCTAAACCAGGGCTGACACACTTGTTCTCAGTAGAGCCCCTTACACTAACACAGACACACACACACACACACACACACACACACACACATAAAAGCTACCATGTCTTCATTATCAAAGTGGTAAACAGGGGATATTGTCGTTTTTGTTAAGCGTGCGCACGTGTGTGTGTGTGTGTGTGTGTGTGTGTGTGTGTGTGCGTGTGTGTTCTAGTGGGTCAGTCATGCTGTGGTGAGCTGTTAGGGAGGCTGCATGGACTGGCTGATTAACACCGGACAGCTGTCACACTTTAAACAACAAGACAACGAAACTGTAACACACACAGGCAGCATTCTGTTAGCAGCTTAGCTTCAGTGGCAGTGACAGCTTATGTGAGGATCATACAATTCAGTGTTCAGTCGGAGAGGTGGAGGAGCGTTTTGTGTCTTTGACGGAATCGGAATTTGGCCAGCTCTCACCAGTGCTGAGGTTTTACAGTTGAATTTAGCCGAGTAAAGGTGACTGTGAGCCAGCTAAAGAGCACCGTCAGGAGCTGGTTGTTTCAGACGCCGTTGCGGTTGAGTTTAGCAAACAAAAGGTGGTCGCCATGCGGCGACGACAGTTACGTTTAGGCACCAAAAGGAATAGTTAAGATTAGGAAAAAAGATTGCGGTTTGGATTAAAACACCCGTAGTACTCCCGGGACAGGAACACCCGTTTCCTGGGTAAAAGTGTTCTCCCCGGGACACACACTCTGTTTTATGACCCAGCCGTCCACCCCGACCTCCTCCCTACGCAGACCTTCACGGTCTCACACAGCAGCAATCAATGTGGGGCATAAAGCAATAAATACGTGGAATCCTTACGGATTACAGTGCATTAGTTTTTGTAGCTATACGTAAGAATGGTTTTGAGAACTGAAAGTCTGAAAGTGCGCTAGTATCTGTATAGAAAAGGCTATTTAACAGCCCTTCAAACACAAACACACACACACTAATCGCCGGTGTGCCACGCTGAGAGGAGTGTTAGTTTGATGCCCATTTTGTCCTGCGCTGGCACTGCCAGGCTTCACGCAAATAGGTCTCACACACACACACACACACACACACACACACACACACACACACACACACACACACACACACACACACACACACACACACACACACACACACACACACACACACACACACAATAACAGAGCCTTACAAACAGTTGGGGTCTCCATATCCTGCTGTCAATGTGTCAATGCTCGACTCTGCGTCCTCTGAACACAAACGTGAACCTTTCTATCTATCAATCCATCCATGTGATCACACATCTAGTCCACATCATGCGGACTGTTTTCACTCTCCATCCATCTAGATTTGTGTTATGCTGCTGTTTGTACTGAAATGCATCTCCAGCCAACAGCATCACTTCTCTCTCTCTCTCTCTCTCTCTCTCTCACTCACTCACACAAACACACAAACGCACACACACACACACACACCATCAATAGCCATGGTGATAGATGCTAACCAGCATCCATACGGTGCTCATTTTTAATACCTGGTCATGGAAGAAGAAAGAAAGAAAGAAAGAAAGAATGCACCAAAGACTACAAAGAGAAATAAAGGAAGGACATAAAGTAAGAACAAACAGAAAAGAATCCTGCAGCTCTGGAGTGCTGAAGTAATCAGCTCTTTGATCTAGCTCCTTTATTATTCCAGTGTGGGCCAAATAATGTAGTCCTGATTGTGTTGCTGGCAACCAGCGAGCTTCCATATGTTGGCTATTAGAGGCTCTCACAGGCTCTTACAGGCTCGTCTCCACGCCGCTGCTGAAAACTGCTTCTTCTGTGGTGGTTTTTCAGGGGTCACAGGTTCAGGCTGAGACAGGGAATTGATATTTGAATTAATTTTTTGATGACTGACAGTATGTCTGATTTGAAGAGTGGTGTTAAGGTAAGGGCAGTAGGGCTGCAATTAACAATTATTTTCATTGTCGATTAAACTGTCGATTATTTTCTAGATTAATCTATTAGCCTAGAGAATTGGTCTGTAAAATGTTAAAAAAATGGTGAAATACGTTGTTTTTCAAAGCCCAAGACAACATCCTCAAATGTCTTGTTTTGTCAACTCAAAAATATTACGAGGAGTGAAGAAACCAGAAAATATTCACATTTATGATGCTAGAATCAAATAATTCTAACTTTCCTTTCTTAAAATGTATTCAAACCGATTAATCAATTATCCAAATAGTTGGTGATTAATTTAGTTGACAACTAGTTGATTAATCGATAAAACTTTGCAGCTCTAAAGGGAAATGTAGAAAAGGGAAAGCAGTGAAAACATGACTTTAAAATTCTGTATACTGTAGCACTGAGCATGCTTTCAGTTGTGCGTTTGAGGGGGATGCACTTAGTCGCCTCGGACAAAAAGCATCCGTCAAATGAATGTAATGTGATTCACTGTGATGTACAGGGATGATCGTGGTGAGCAGGTTTGCAGATGACATGGTTTTGGTAGATCATTGCGAAAGGTTGTCTTCTCCATTAACACCATCAGAAACAGAAAACAAACGGACTAATCCCAGTTCTTTATGGTCTTCCCGTAGTATCCCCGTACTGTAGCACTGATATGTAGTTCAATTTCTTTTAAGGAGGATCACACCAGCTACAGCAATAATCCCTTAATACATTAATCCTCCATGTCCATTAGACCGCCCCACAATCTGACCCAGTGAGATATCTAACTGTAACAACCATTGGCCATGTTTTTCTTTTAACAGTTAGCATGCTTATTCCTGCTCTCCAGAGGGTGATTCCCAATTATTTTAAAACCTCTTCACTTTTCTTCCAGTGCTTCCATCAGGCTGAAATATCCATTATTTGACCGTTAATTTAGCCCATGACAATTTATCCTTAAAAAAAACTAATAGCTGAATGTTGAATGTAATGATCACTATCCTGCTCCTCAGAGGATGAACCCTTGGCTTTGAAGCGGGGGAGCGGAGTTCGTGTCCTAGGGAGAACACGATTTTCACCCAGGAATCATGGGTCGGGGGTCGGTGTTTTATTACAAACCACAATCTTTTTTCTAATCATAACTAGTCGTTTCACTCAACTGCAACAGTCCTGAAGAAGTCTCTTGAGCCGCTACGTGTGCGTTGTTACTCAGCTCTATTTTACTGTATTAACCATTTCAATATGAAATAGCCATGAGTGATCCCCCAGAAAAGTTGGTGGTGTCTGTGTTCGTCGAGGGCCCGCCTGGGGCCAGTCACAGACTGATGGCTAATGTAGAGCCAAATCACAGAATCATGGACGGAATTGCGAAAAAAAGCTATCAGACAGATTCCATACATTATCCTACGTTAAAGGACAAATCCGGCGCAAAATGAAACTAACTAGAGATTTGAAAATTAGACTACGTCTAACTTTCCAACTGAGCCGCCAAAACCTGTAGTTTTTAAAAATGTCTTAAAATACATAAAAAATTATATTTCCCAGTTGTTTAGGCTTGGTGGGGGTCAACTAAGGCCTGGTGGGCCACCAGGCTTGCAATACACTTGGGGGGAAACACTGGCCATCCTAATAAAGGCTTTTTGCAAGACTAGTGCCATGGACCTGTCTTTTTAAAAAAAACTGTAACAGCCTTTGAAACGACAGGCACCTTGCGCTGCCCTGTACTCAGCTAACAGTAACATTTTCTCGGCTAAATTTAACTATAAAGACAGCTAAACTTAACTGTCCTGTGACCGGTCTTCTTTCGCTTTTCGTACTATAACATATGATCCCTGAGAATGTGTTGCATATTTAGCTTTGCTTCTAGCAAGCCACTAAGAATAGCTAAATCACCAGAAGCATGTGTGTTCTGTCCAATATTGTGGCTGTATTTTTGTTCTCTTTTTGAACACATTATTTCCTAGCCACAGACAGACAGATTAAGAAGATGGCTGTAGAGGCAGGTTTATAGGCCCAGTGGAAACAGGACCAGAGCGCAGTGAGTCAGTCCACACAGGAGGCCGATACTCTAATCCTTATTAACATTTTTATGGATCACCAGGCTGAACGGGATCAGAATCAGATGTTCAGAGGAACCGTGCGCTCGGTTTGAACCGGTTAAGGTGGGCTTGATTTACGCTGTCAGGCTCTTGGAACAACCTCTGAAGCCCTAACATCTCTGGAGAAATAATAGTACCAAGCGCTCTGCATCCTCTGGCTTCTATTTACTGATTTAATGTTGCTCTTTTTATTTTCTCCCAAATATTTTCTACATCAGCTTGAATTTTATTCTTCGTGAATTTGAGCTGGGATCAAACAGAAGTAACAGAACTAAAACTGAAAACTGGTGGATTGTCATAAAGCTTTGCAGAAAAGGATGCACAAATTTAGATCAGATGACATAAACAACTTTTCCCGCTAACCGACTGCGTCCCATCTGTGGGACACCGAGGTCTCTGTTTGCATTTGTAACTCCATGTCACTTCACTTTTTATTGTTTTTAATCCTTTCCTTCTCATGTTTTTTTTTTTTTTGTAGCTGAAAAGATATCTCTGAAAAGATATCGCCCATGATTTATTCAGCAAAAACTCGCCACCACGGTTAATTTCTCATAGTTAACTTTTTTTTTTAGTGAGCATGAGGAAACATTCAGGTTCCTCTGAAGTAGGTATCTGACCCTGATCCCTTCCAAAAATCTTTAAAAATAACTTTCTCTTAACTTCATACACACTCAATGGAAACAGATTTTTTTTCTTTTTTCCACTGAGTGGAGCCTGCAGTCCTCAGCTTCATCCAAACTTTCTACCGAGCTGAAACGCCTTTAAAATGTATTCTACACGGACGATATGAAGACGGTAAAATGAGATCCGGTGATGTAACGCTGCGGCCGGATCGGTCTAATGGCTGCACGGCCTCTCTCAACAGGAAGAAGTCAAGGGTTAAAATCCCTACAAGCCAAAATGAGGAAGATGAAGGATTAAGTATGTTAATGTACTGTATGTCAGTGTGTTTAGTGCTTTAGTGCTCTCGCTCTCTAACTGTTGCTGAATTCTGCTTTTACTCTAGTCTGGCGAGTCCACACAGCATTCCGGGATTGGAGAGAAACGTGCTCTGGTTTGTTGGCATTTCTTCAAACCAATCACTAAGCGCCGGACGGAGCCACGGTGCCTCTGCAAAATAGCCTCCGGAAGGAACTTGTTTGAGTGGAACATGTGTACGTTCAAAAGTTGTTTTAGTCGTGCAACAGAAAACTCAGATTGGACAGATAGTCTAGCTAGCTGTCTGGATTTACCCTGCAGAGATCTGAGGAGCAGTTAACCATAGTCCTCAGAAATCCACCGGATATTAGAATGCCAACACAAAGAAAGCAGCGACGAAAATCTGCTCAAATTTTTTTTTTTTTTTTGAATTATTAACACTGAAAATGACTCTGACCCTTAAACTTAACATTACTAGTTGAAGCTCACTCTGTAAAAGGCTGTGAGGGCGAAATGTGAAATGACAAACTTGAAATGACTGAAAACACGTTCAGCCTTGTGTATGTTACTATAGGTCCATATATAATTCTATATATTGATTCTATCAATGTAACATATTGGCTTTACATTATTTAATGTCGTCTTATTACCGACTTCTGTTTTATGTCGTGATTTGGTGGCTTGTTAGTTACAGCAGAAAAAGCAGAAAAAAAATCAAAAAATTGATTTTTATTAATGAAACTTTAAAATCAAACTTATAGCAAACACCTGCTTGTATAATTTTATCTGATAAACTACAGTTTAGTGAATCCTGATAAACTACGTTTATCTGATGTACTACAGATTTATTTTACCTGATAAACTACAGTTCAGTTTTATCTGATAAACTACAGTTCAGTTTTATCTGATAAACTACAATTTATTTTATCTGATAAACTACAGTTCAGTTTTATCTAATAAACTATGGTTTATTTTATCTAATAAACTACAGTTCAGTTTTACCTGATGAACTACAATTTCTTTTTTCTGATAAACTACAATTTATTTTATCTGATAAACTACAGTTCAGTTGTATCTGATAAACTACACTTCAGTTGTATTTGATAAACTACAGTTCAGTTATATCTGATAAACTACAGTTCAGTTATATCTGATAAACTACAGTTGTAGCTGATAAACTACAGTTCAGTTATATCTGATAAACTACAGTTCAGTTGTATGTGATAAACTACAGTTGTATCTGATAAACTACAGTTCAGTTATATCTGATAAACTACAGTTCAGTTGTATGTGATAAACTACAGTTTCTTTTATCTGATAAGCTACAGTTCAGTTGTATCTGATAAACTACACTTCAGTTGTATTTGATAAACTACAGTTCAGTTATATCTGATAAACTACAGTTCAGTTATATCTGATAAACTACAGTTCAGTTATATCTGATAAACTACACTTCAGTTGTATTTGATAAACTACAGTTCAGTTATATCTGATAAACTACAGTCCAGTTATATCTGATAAACTACAGTTCAGTTATATCTGATAAACTACAGTTGTATCTGCTAAACTACAGTTCAGTTATATCTGATAAACTACAGTTCAGCTGTATGTGATAAACTACAGTTTCTTTTATCTGATAAGCTACAGTTCAGTTTTGTCTAATAAACTACGGTTTAGTTTATCTGATAAATTACAGTTCATTCATTTGATGTTATCCAGAAAGATGAGAGAGACATCTGAATGATTTGTAACCTGAATCGGCAGGTGAACAGTGCTCCTGCTCGCCACTCACTTCCTGCGGCAGCCATCTTAGTGTTTGGTTTGTTTGCCACATTAAGTTGCTGTGCTGAATGAGACCCACACGCCCGTCGCCAGCTTGCATCACCGTAGCAACGGGATAACTGTGACCCAGCATCCCACCAGCAGCCGTGCTCGCTGTCCCCCACTCTCCGTCTGCACCCTCTTCAATAATTAACATGCCACGGCAGCCATCTTAGTTTTTGGCATCGGTTTAGGTGCCTGCCGGCGCGTTGCCTCGGCAACGGGGTCCCTGCGACCCAGCACTCTGGTGACGTTGGGCGTGTTGTAACACTCCAACTTTCTGAGTTGGAATCCACAAATCTGATTCGAACGCCATGGCAGCCATCTTAGAGAAGGTGAGACGGTGAAGACAAACCAGGATGAGACACACACACACGCACACACACACACGCACACACACACACACACACACACACACACACACACACACACACACACACACACACACACACACACACACACACACACACACACTTCAGAGCCATCCAACATTAACCCATTTTCACAAAACTGTCCTGATGTAAGAGTGACAGTTGTTTGGATTTTTGAAAATATGAAGTTATTTGTGTTCCTCTTTTTTACATCTGTCAGTAGTTCACAGCACAGTTTGTTGTTTAAAGTGGCTCAGCAGGCCGGATGTCCTGCGTGTATCCAAGGCTGATGACCTTCATGACTGTATGTGTCATCAGCTTAATTTATTTACACAGTGATTATTTATTTATAAAAAGCTTCATTTGGGAGAACTGGTTGAGAGTGGACGGCCGCCAAGTTACAAAAGATCAAACTGGAACAACTGCATGGAAG
This sequence comes from Sander lucioperca, assembly GCF_008315115.2. Lineage (NCBI taxonomy): Eukaryota > Metazoa > Chordata > Actinopteri > Perciformes > Percidae > Sander > Sander lucioperca. Next base: position 27,874,925 of record NC_050186.1, on the reverse strand, counting down.
TCAAACACAGACTAAAAGAAATTGCTCTCAAACCCAATAAATGAACCTGCTAGAAGAGCTTTTAGATAGATATTATAAATCTCAGGTAAAGTGAATCAATAAATGTAGAAGAAGTCCTTTTAAAATCACATGAATGTTAACAGAGGTGACAATAAATCATCGTAAAAAAAACGATTATCCTCTTACTCTATCTTTGAAAATAAAATAAAATCCTGAATATTCATTGAACATACTCAAACTTTCAAGGTGTGTGTGCGATGTGTGTAGTCACACACACACACACACACACACACACACACACACACACTTGCTACACTCTTGTTCTCACCCTGACAGCTTGGCTGCCGCAGAGAGCAGAGGTCTCATTGGCCGCGTGCCCTGCAACGGCTGTTTTGATTGGCTGTCGGGCTGGCTGCCACCATGCCATCTGAGAGAACGCAATTGTGTGTGTGTGTGTGTGTGTGTGTGTGTGTGTGTGTGTGTGTGACACACGAGTGTGTTTGTCATGGTGGCAGCTAACAACCAATCAAAATGCTCACCGCTTTCTATGACTCCCTCTCTGTGTTTGTCTCGTCTTTTTTTGGGATACTTTTTCTTCCTCTACATCGTTTTCACATGATAAATAACAGCAGGTGACGTTCTTTGGATTTATTTGTCTTTGTAATGTGATAAAGGGCTCTTTGAAATCAAACCTGGCTCTGTCTCTTAGAGCAGTGGCTCCCAAACTGGAGGTTGCGGCCCCCCACGGGGTCCCGAGACAAATCCGAGTGGGCACCAGATGATCGAAAGACTAAACTTATATTACACAATATGATAGTTATCGTTCTCTGACTAAATGTGTTCCTTTTTATTTTTTTCCTGTGAAGCAATACAATACCTTTAGCTCGTTAAGCCTCTCAAAATCTGTCAATTATCAGTGTGAAAAGGAAGAACTCTTGGGTTGAACTCATACAACATGAGTAAGCATTACTTTGTTTTAAGGTCAGTTTACCCAAAGTCATTGTTTGCAGGACTGCTTGCAGCACACATCAAGGTAGAACTAAGGTTACAGTCGTTTCAGCGGCCGTTGCAGTTGAGTTTAGCTGACAGAAAAGGTAACTGTCCTGCATCCTGAGGCACCAAAAAGACTTAACACAAGAAACAAGTTTGTGATTTGGGTTAAAACACCCAACGCATTCTCATGAACGGGTCCGTATGATGCACACCAAAACGTACGATATCCTACGAAATTAGGAGACTGCCGGCTGGTCGCATGACGTCGGCTGGCTCCAGGGACACAAACACCCATTTCCTGGGTGAAGGTCTTTTGTTTTCCCCTTAACTTCTTGCGGGACACATTATTAACCTCTAGGTTCGTTTTGCGCCGGAATTGTCCTTTAAATGCAGTAATTGAATTTCACTGCCTTGTACTGTGATTATGTGACAAACAAGAATAAAGTTTGTTTGTTATACAAAGACCCTGTGTATGTGTGTGTGTATGTGTGTGTGTGTGTGTGTGTGTGTGTGTGTGTGTGTGTGTGTGTGTCTCTATGATGAACAGTGCTCCATAGAACAGTCCCATGGAAATGTTCTGTCTCTCTCTGTCTCTCTGAAACTTAGAGATTGTTGTTAATTACTTCATCAGTTGATTATTTATTAAAGCACCTAATGAGCTGTCAGCTAGCCAACTGGCTCAACACCAACTCTTTACCTCTGCCGTGGGTTGCTTTCTTGTCGTCTTTCTTCCTCGTCTACCTTCCTGTTGTCTCCTGCAACAAATAAGATGCTTTCTGTCTGTCTTTCTTTCTTTCTTTCTTTCTTTATTTATTTCTTTATTTCTTTCTCAGTTGCTCTCAGGAGCCTGTATGTATGGATCAAACTGTTCAGATTCCTAACTTACCCGACACGGGCCCTGCCATTGTGTCGTTGAGCAAGACGCTGAATCCTCATCATCTGCAGGAAGTTGACCTTTGACCTGTAACCCATTAAGGGAAGTGGCAGGAGGAAAAAAAAGCACACATTTCCCCTTTAGAGTCCCAGTTATACACATGTGTGTGTCCTCATCTGTTTCAGGCCAAACAGGAGCAGATACTGTATGTTGGATAAAGAGATAATTTAGACCGGATCAGGTTTGGAATTCTCTCACTCTCTCAGTTTGGCGATCCAGACTCCCACTGCATGTGTGTGTGTGTGTGTGTGTGTGTGTGTGTGTGTGTGTGTGTGTGTGTGTGTGTGTGTGTGTGCGTGTGTGTGTGTCTTTTCCCAACTCAGACTTCCATATCTGTCAGTTCAATAACTACAAGATGGCAAAAATCCTCAGAATTGGCACAATTTTCCTCCTGTCTTTTAATTAGGGGTGTAACAGTACACAAAATTCCCGGTTCGGTATGTTCCTCGGTTTTGGGGGTCACTGTTCTGAATGTTTTCGGTACAACGGGGAAACGTTTCCAGTAGTAGGAAGAAACAGCGTTTGGAAAAAATCAGGGGAAAAGAAAGAAAATCCACATTCTTTCAATTCTAAGTCTGAATACATGCTTTATTTTGTTTATTGAACAGACAATAAAGTAGAAACCTTTTTACAGCAGATAGTGTTGGAGCTATTTTTGACCAATTTCTGGGTGCAGTGACTGCATTTGGTTTTGGTATTCAAATTAGAATTCACTGAGGGTCTTTAAAAGTATAGTAATACAGATCTGTTTGTGCATCTGTCTTTTTTTTTATATCCAGGCGTGTGTGTGTGTGTGTGTGTGTGTGTTTGCATATGCGTGTGTTTATGTCTGTGTGTTTTCTGCGTCTTCCCCCTTCGGCCTGCATGGCAGGACTCTGTGTCGGTTGAGGCGGTTCTCTCACTAACGATCGCTGGCAGTCGGCAGCATGTGGCAGTAATTAAATCAAAGGAAATTGGTGAAAGAAAGAGGTGTGGGAGGGGGGTGACTTTGCCAGAAAAAGTAAAAAGTGGTGGTGTTTGAAAGGAAAATGGGAGACTAATAAAACGAGTGTGGAAGAGACTCGTAAAGAGCCGTCACCTGTGGAGAAATGTTTTTGTTCTCCGGCCTAAGAACCTGCTGGCAATCACGCACACACGCACGCACGCACGCACGCACGCACGCACGCACGCACGCACACACACACACACACACACACACACACACACACACACACACACACACACAGTTCACACAACTTTGTATACACACACTTGTGACACATCTCACGTGTGCTGACGTGTGCTGACAGACGTGCACAAACCGCCTCGTTATTCACTTTAACAGATGGGGAAAGAACACACACACACACACACACGCAGGTGGGACTCTGCATAAACACATGTACACACACACATTTAAAATAGATTTGGAAGAAAGACAGCTTTTTCTATAAATTCAATAGGGGCAGATGCATCTATACTATATCATATTATTATAATATTATAATATACTATATTATATTAACATTGATTAAAATAATAATAAAGCAGCAATGTCAGAAAATCAAGTTGAAAGTTTAAAATGTAAAAACAATTTTTTGTCATTGATCTAATTACCCTACAATTAATGATATATTTTATACAAAATGTTCATCTTTATTTCAACACTCTGTTGTAAGACATGTTTGTCTTTAACCAGCTGAAAGTAACTCATGCACGTTCTTTGTGGTTGTTTTTGGTGGATGTGTGTGGATCTGTACTCCTGTTCGAATGCTTGGCATACGTGTGTGTGTGTGTGTGTGTGTGTGTGTGTGTGTGTGTGTGTGTGTGTGTGTGTGTGTACGTGCGTGCAAATGTGTGTAGACTGATGTCGTAGCAAAATTCACCCTAATCAATGTAAAAATCATGAAATCATAAAAACTACCGGCTCTGTGTGCCCTGCGAGTCAGTTGGTTGCACAGTGATGAGGCCCGAATGACATTCACAAAAAAAAGATTGTCATTTCTTTTTCGTCTGCAGCTAAATCAATCACTTTACTTTCCTTAACATATTTCCGTCAAATTATATGAATACAACTGTAAAGTGTTTACTGCACAACATTAAGCCTTGTTTTCATACTGTGGCTAGCAACATTTACACTTGAAAACGTCATGTTACTCAGCCGTTCTAGTGTTAAGATGCTTTTAAGTGCTGCTATGGGAAACACACATTTTTCATAATAGTTTAAACAATAACAATTTAAAAAAAAAATAAATAAATAAAAAAGGAGGAACTTTCATGTTGACATTTTAATCAAAGATATTGCGGTCACTAGAAAATGATAGGAAAATATTTGTTTTCCATTGGATTAATGGTGATGAGAATGCACCGCAGTGCGTTTGTGTGTGCTGTTATGGAGCCCTCGGTGCTCTGAAAAGTCGCAGTGGGATTCGTTATTTCCTTCCTCTGATGGGTATTTCTCCTCTCAGACACACACACACACACACACACACACACACACTCACACTCAGTCCCAGACCTCTGGCTATTTCCTGTGTCAGGGGGGACATTATAAAGCCACATTATGTTCACTATGAGCCTCCATATTCCCCCATCACTGAAATCATCCTGTGTGTGTGTGTGTGTGTGTGTGTGTGTGTGCGTGCGTGCGTGCGTGCGTGCGTGCGTGCGTGTGTGATAAAAAGAACCTACTCAATTTCCTGGGAAAGGAGGAGATGTGAAAGGCTGTGATATTACACACACACACACACACACACACACACACACACACACACACACACACACACACACCGTGATGCGTTTCGGAGACACAGATCACCCGCCTGGATGAAACATTTGAAACTGAAACAAACAGAACAGACAGACGGGCTGCAGTACTCATCTTTGATCTGGAAAGTAGTGATTTTTGTAGATCACTTTCTGTATCTGTAGAAATCTCGAGGAAACTAACAAGTGATGTCAGGTAAATGATGTTGTGTTCAGTAGCAAACCAAAGAGCACTGTGGTGTTAACATCCCATCTTCTACCAACAGTAAATGTTGGTTTATTTCCCCTGGCCTTGCCTGAAACATAATAATGAAATGAAAGAAAACACTCATATGAATTATTTTTGATGGCACTGAAAAATGACCGTTTTGTCTTGGAGGCGTGGAGACTTTGTATCGACTCTCGTAAAACTTGTCACATCAATTTTAAATTCGGGAATGTTAGATTATTTCTCTACACATCCTGGAATGTCTCATCACTTCTCTCTTCTCTCTCAAAATGCGACGCTTGGTCAGGTGCCTTTTGCGTTTGTTATTGACGCTCTCGTCGTCACTTTTTTGACGCTCTGAGTCGGGACGTACTTTAACTGACATGCGGCACAAGAACGGGACAGTTAGGAATAGGAGAAGACCGTAGGTGGGGTTGCAAAATGTACGTGTCAGTGACACGCGGGACAAGAACGGGACACGAACCCCCCGGTCTCCTGGGTGAGAGTCCTGTGTTCTTTGACCCATCCACCACCACAACCAACTGCCTTACGCAGATTTTCGGTCTTTCATACTACTCACTAGCCTTGTAATGTCTTCCCGTCGACCATGCAACTTTTTGTTTTTCTGGGTAGCATTTGCCGACGTTTTTGTCTCTTTTTTACGATGTTTCAGTCGATTATTTCTGCACTTTTTTTTTGACAGTTTTGTTGTTGTTTTCCCACGTTTTTGAAACATTTCACAACATTTTTTCTTTTTCTTTTTAATGATTATTTTTTGGGCATTTTCAGCTTTTATTTTGATAGGAGAGCAGAAGACATGAAAGGGGAGAGAGAGGGGGGAATGACATGCAGCAAAGGGCCGCAGGTCGGAGTCCAACCCGGGCCTGCTGCGTCGAGGAGTACACCTCTCTATATATGGGCGCCCGCTCTACCAACTGAGCTATCCGGGCGCCCTTCACGACATTTTTGTCACTTTTTTCTATGTTTTTTTAACAATTTTTTTTTGGAAATACTATTAATTTGAATAAACACCCACATGCAATGAAAGTAGTGACCTGATCATTTATTTTACTCGTGAAGAGCGTTGCATGAAACCATCCATGTTATTTTTTCGAGCTGCTGCTCTGCCCCGTACGTTCCATATAGACACTGAAGGGTGATTTTTGCGTCGGTATCCGACGCTGAGAGCCACTGACCAAGCGTCAGTATTTAATGAGTTCGGAGTGAGAACGGGTTGCCTTGCTGCTTGGTTCTGAAAAGGCTCCAATCAGCTCCAGAAATGGAATCCAAAATGTTCTGTTCTCTCTCACAACATTATAGTCATTTACTGTTCGCCTGGATCCAGACCTCTGTTGTACTTACTGAAAGCTCTTTCACCTTGTTGATGAAGCAGAGCACAGGATATGTGATTAAAACAGGGGAAGTCGGGCGCCCGGATAGCTCAGTTGGCGCCCATATGTAGAGGTTTACTCCTCGACGCAGCAGGCCCGGGTTCGACTCCGACCTGCGGCCCTTTGCTGCATGTCATTCCCCCCTCTCTCTCCCCTTTCATGTCTTTAGCTGTCCTGTCAAAACAAAGACCTAAAAAAATGCCCAAAAAATAATCTTTAAAAAAGGGGGAAGTCATCTTCCCGCATAGCTAGCTAATTACTGAGCTACATTTATGAAAATTAGTAGCAGAAAAATGGCCAATAGATGGACAGCTGTACAGGTTGTTGTAAGTCCAGGTTCAGAAATAACAACTCTTTAATCGACATATTAGTTTGAACGATGTGAAAAACCCTGAGTTGACAAGCCCTAGCAACCACAACCGCAGTGTCTGTGTACACTGAGAATGATGAATAAGTGTGTGTGTGTGTGTGTGTGTGTGTGTGTGTGTGTGTGTGTGTGTGAAAACATCTGTTTGTTTTTTTGTGTGTGGAATATATAGCATCATTATATAATTTGTCATTCTTTCAGGGGAGGGGTAGGGGAAACACTGACTTCTCTGCAATTTTCAAACTTTGTAAAGTCCTCCAGTGGGCCTGATTGGACCCTTTGGCGGGTCGCTTCTGGCCCACGGGCAGTATGTTTGACACCCCCTGGTTTAAAGATATACTGTAAATCAGGGGTCACCAACACAGTGCCCGCGGGCACCAGGTAGCCCCCTCAGGCCTCTTCTAAAAATGAAAATTGAATATTGATATTATCTGCTTCCCACCTTGTTAAGTCATTGTTGATAATTATTGATAATGAGAAATCATTAACGTGATCAGTGTCTTCACATAGGTGACTATCATTAATCATTAATAATCATATATAACTAAAGGCAAACTGAGCAGTTTTGTTATTTCAGAAGAGTGTATCAAACTGGTAGCCCTTCGTATGACTCAGTACCCATGAAGTAGCTCTCAGTTTCAAAAAGGTTGGTGACCCCTGCTGTAAATCTACATAATTTTCCGGTTTTTTTTCGGATTAACATTTTCTGCCAGGACGGATTTTGTTTTCTTCCTAGTGCAAACACTTTAATGTTAGTATACCCACACACTCTAATAGACACAGACAAGGCCACAGAAGGCACTCACACACTCCTCCAGTTAATTGGGGGTAATTAGTGGTCAATTAAAGCGCTGTGACTTCATTGGCTGTCTGACTCTTTGATGTTGTGGCTCCTGGCGAGGCCAGACGCCATCTTGAATTCATTTACAGGCCGCAGTGTAAACAGGCCGCCCAACTGGACCCTCCGCTTCTTCTTCTTCTTCTTCTTCTTCTTCTTCTTCTTCTTCTTCTTCTTCTCTTTTTCTGCTCCTTTCCTTTATACTTTGTTTTGACTGATTTGTTTATTTTTTCTTTAATTTTGCAATTTCACTTTTTTTCGGTGCAGATGTGGCTTCTTGTTCTCACTTTCTTTCTTCTCTTTCATTGGCGCTTGGAGCTTTTTCCCCCTTTTCACCTGGTTTTCTCTGTTTTTCTTTTCTTTTCTATTTTTTATTTGTTTATCTTGCCTTTCTTTCTGTCTTTCTTTCTTTATTTCTTTATTTCTTTATTTCTTTCTGTCTTTCATTCTTTCATTCTTTATTTCTTTCTGTCTTTCTTTCTTTCTTTTTCTTTCTTTCTGTCTTTCTTTTTGCTTTCTTTCTGTCGCTTTCTTTCTTTCTGTCTTTCTTTCTTTCTTTCTTTCTTTCTTTCTGTCTGTCTTTCTTTCATTTTTTTCTCTTTCTTTCTTTCTGTCTTTCTTTCTTTCTTTCTTTCTTTCTGTCTTTCTTTCATTCTTTCTGTCTTTCTTTTTTTCATTCTTTCTTTCTGTCTTTCTTTCTTTCTTTCTTTACTTTTCCCTAACTCTACTCAATAACCTGTGGAATGGAAGAAAAAGAAAATGTCTTCATAAAACTAGACAATGGAAAGTGCAGAGTTTCTGCAGACCTTACTTTTTGCTTTGTGTTGGTTCCATACTTTACTTGTTCTCTGCTTTAGTGCCTTTACTTCAGTCTAAGTCTTCATGAATGGAATACACATGACTATATTTATTTTATCATATTGTACTGACTTTATGAACAATTCCTTACATTGACTGGGCAAATAATTTTCTATTACTATTTACTATTGCTCTGCCATACTATTCTTTTCTATTGTATTCAGCTCTTTGTGCTTCAGGACTGTTACAAGCTTTAAAAAATGAGTCATTTCAAGGTTTAAGTTCTCAAGTAAAAAACCCACTGTCTGACCATATTGTCCTGGAAACCGTCATTTCTAGAGTCGAGTAAAAACAGTTAGCATCCTTGCTGTTGGTTGTGACGTTGAGCTGAAACTCATTCAGCAGTTTGACTCCGAATGAAAGACTGAAATACAACAACAGTCTGGAGAGAAGAAAAGCTGCTAACTGGGTTACTACTGGTAGAGAGAAGCAGTAAATAATAGATCAACAGTCGGCTGAGAGGAGAGCAGAGCAGAGGAGAGGAGAGGAGAGGAGAGGAGAGGAGAGGAGAGGAGAGGAGAGGAGAGGAGAGGAGAGGAGAGCAGAGCAGAGAAGAGAAGAGAGGAGAGGAGAGGAGAAGAGAAGAGAGGAGGAGAGGAGTGGAGAAGAGAAGAGAGGAGAGGAGTGAAGAAGAGAAGAGAAGAGAGGAGGAGAGAGGAAGAGAGGAGAGTGGATGGATAAATCATTAATTAAAATGAATTGAATTAATTTGATCCAGAAAAGGAAAAGCCTCATAATTTGTTTGTGTGTGTGTGTGTGTGTGTGTGTGTGTGTGTGTGTGTGTGTGTGTGGATGTGTGTGTGTGTGTGTGTGTGTGTGTGAGGATGTCATTAATCGCCTTTTTCCTGCTTTTAGTATTCTTTCTTCGCACACACACTGGCCAATTTCTATTTTTCTTGTTCGCACTTACACACTCCTCATTCTTCAGTGTCACACACACACACACACACACTTTTTTAAAGCCAAACAAATTCACAGCCGCTCACATGTGTCACACACCTCTCTCTCTTAAGCTCCTACGTTCTCTCTCTCTCTTTGTCCAGCCCCCCACTGTTTTCTGTCTGAGTAACTCGACCCCCCTTCAGTCACAGGTGCACAATGCACGCACACACACACACACACACACACACACACGCTGAGTCCACTTGTCTTCACATAGGGGGCTCTAATCAAGCCACAGGAAGCCTGAGCTCCACAGGGAGTGTCTGTGTGTGTGTATGTGTGTATGTGTGTGTGTGTGTGTGTGTGTGTGTGTGTGTGTGTTCCGTTACAAGTGAGTTAAAGAATGTGTTTCGGTCCATGAAACTCACTGTGAGTGTGAAGGCACTGGATGTTTTCAATTAAACACCAGTATTTTAGCAAATAATGTGTGTGTGTGTGTTTTCTGTCTTTGCATGAGTTCCGCATTTCTATCATAACTTTTTATCACTCTTTTCTGTCTCTATATTTGTTCCCTGTTTTTCAATATAATTCTCCATTCCTTATTTTGTTGTTTCCTTTTTTGTTTTTGTCCTTTTATTATTTCTGTATCCATCTGTGATGATTTGTAAAATTCCTCCTTTTTTAATTCTTATTCTTCGTCTCATTTGCTTTTTGTCTTTGTTTTATTTATTTTCCTTTTTAATAATTTTTTACTTTACTGTTGCCATTTCTATTTCGTCTCATTCTTCCATGTTATTTTCTTATTTTGTTTCTATTTTAGATTTTTTTCTACCTAGTCATTAAGCTTTTTGAAATCCAAAGTCTCTTTCAATCATTCTTTTTCTTTCCCTCTTCCTCTTTAAATATGGCATTTTCCTGACTAACTTTCCATATTTTTATTATCCTTTCTCTATAATTCTGATTATTCTTTCCTAATTCATGATGTTATTTTCCTCCCTCTGCTTCTTTCTTTCCTTACTCTCTTTATTTGTATGTCTTCCTATCTCTGTACAGCATCATATGGAGTAAATTAGGCATTGTGTGTGTGTGTGTATGTGTGTGTGTGTGTGTGTGTGTGTGTGTGTGTGTGTGTGTGTGTGTGTGTACATCTGCTTCGCATTAGTGCAATTGCAGGTTGGTAGAATAAAGGGCTCGGCTCGGAGGTGGTGGGTGGGATTTCCTTCCGCTTTCTCACACACGCACACACACACACACACACACACACACACACACACACACACACACATATTCTTTCAGTTTTTCCCTCCATGTGTTTTGAATCAAGAACATAATTAACCTTCAGAGGATTCCCAGGCCGTGGCTCAGATCTCGGCTATAAAAAATACATCTAAAAAACAGAAACCCCCAAAATATGTTTGATCCGTCTGCGGCACGTTTGATTCGCTTTCCCACATCTGCCTCCGGACGGGCTCAGAGCGCAGCGGCATGAGCCGTAATGGGAGATGAAAAGTGCATCTACAGGTGGGGGAATGAGACAGGAGTAGATGGAAGGATCGGCGCATGTTGGTGATGACACATCACTAGGAAAGCTTGAACCAAAGAACGTTTGACATGATAAAGGATTCGTTAATTATGAAATCTGATTGTATTGCATGTTGAGTTATATACTTTTCTGCATGTTTCTTTCTTTCTGCGGTGTTAGACTGTTTGTGTGAAGGTGAATAAAGACGAAAGTGAAAGCAGCATGTTAGAAATGAGAGAGGACAGAGAGGAGGAGGGAGAGAGTGAAATAGAGAGAGGAAAAAATTGGACAGGCACAGGTGCAGCCGTCTGTGTGTGTGTGTGTGTGTGTGTGTGTGTGTGTGTGTGTGTATATGTGTGTGTGTGTGTGTGTGTGTGTGTGTGTGTGTATATATGTGTGTGTGTGTGTGTGTGTGTCTGTGTGTGTGTGTGTGTGTGTGTGTGTGTGTGTGTGTGTGTGTGTGTGTGTGTGTGTGTGTGTGTGTGTGTGTGTGTGTCAAGAGGTTTCGTGACTGCTCCTTTGAGTGTTCACATTCCAGCACATCTGCTTTGGATAAAGCGTGGTAAACTGTGTGTGTGTGTGTGTGTGTGTGTGTGTGTGTGTGTGTGTGTGTGAGAGAGAGAGAGAGAGAGATGGTTTGCGGGAGGCAAAGAGAGAACAGAAAACAAGACAGGAACAAGTCCTTTATCGAACAAAATGCTCACTTGTTTCTTCCATTTTCCGTCTGTGCGAGTGTGTTATGGAGTCGTATTAATGACAAAACTAAAAAGGGAGGCGAAAACAAAAGCCGCTGATCAACCTGCATCAACATTTGAGAGGCAAAATCACAAGTGTAGTTGATGTTTGGAGCTCTGAAGAAGAATCGTGTGTGTTGATATGTCAGCAAGCAATTTGGTCCTTCTTTCTTTCCCAAGTTTCGCTCTCAGGTCATTTGTACATTCATTTTGATCTGGAAGTGAAGCGTGATCCCATTTAGATTTTGCCATTTAAGCAGCCCTGTCTCCTGAAAATGTAATTCCCGTACAACTATGTCTCAATGATGTTTCGAGGGAAAAAACAGTGTTGTCCTGGATTACGTTTCTCTTTTTTGACGTATCACAAATACGTTTCTAATCAAAGTCCGCGTTCAAAGTCCTGGATGGATGGCTCAAACAAACATGGGGCTGTCCTGTCTAAAAATAAATAAATCAAAAGTCAATGTTGACTTATATTTTAACTTACGTTACTTAAAGGTGCCGTAGGTAGGATTGTGAAGATCCAGGACTTAGCCAAAAAATTAGAACATCAACAACTTCTCAGTCCCTCCCCCCTTTCTGCTAAAGCCCAAAACGGTCTCCTAAGCCCCTCCCCCCACAAGGGAGAATGAATGTGTGTGCATGAGCAGTGATTGACACGCAGTTAGACACCCCCCCTGGCCCTGATTGGTGCATCTGAACAGGGAGCTGTGGATTTTTGCAAATCTCACTACAGGCTGTAGGTGGTGCCAGAGGAGCCAGATTTATTTTTAAATTACCTGCTTCATGTAGTTCTACTGGAACATAGAGTCAGTTTCAGCAAATATGACAGAAAGTTAGTTTTATAAGGCTTACCTAAACTTAAGCGCGTAACTCAAGTTATGTAACATTTTCACCGTAAATTGACAGTAAAATACTGGCAGCATTTTCGCCAGTAAACTTATTTACAGTGTGCGTACTGTTTTTAAAGTTTAAGGTATTTTACTGTAAATAGACACAGTTTCTTACTGTAATATTTGACTTTACAGTAATATACTGGCTGCAGTGTATTTCGCCTTTTCCCAAGATGCATTAGTATTAACAGTAAATACCTGAAATATTATTATTTTCTCCCACAATGCATTGCCATTTACAGTATGATCCTGTATAACATTAATCCTTGTGTTGTCTTTCCGTCGACCATGCAACGTTTTTTGTTTTTTTTTCTGGGTCAAAATTTTAAATTCAAAATTATTTTTTTAGGTTTTGGTCGACTTTCCGACACTTTTCTTGCTTTTCCTGATATTTTTGTCACTTTTGCCGATGTTTTTGTCACCTTTTCTGATGTTTTTGTCGTTTTTTCCCCACGTTTTTGAAGATTTTACTGACATTTTTGTCAACATTCTTTCATGAATTTATTTTCAAATTCTATAAAATTGAATAAACCACCCAAATTCAATGAAAGTAGTGAACTGATCATTTATTTTACTCGTGAAGAGCGTTGTATGGAACCATCCACGTTATTTTTTTTTGACAATTTGGTTGAAAGAAACCCCAAATTTCTGATATAGAAACTTTTTGAAAATTGGTCAAATTTGACCCGAGGACAACAGGAGGGTTAAAACAGTAAGATACCGTGAGACTTTAGCTGTAAATGTACATGAATGGTGAAACGAAAATCTTTTTAGGCTCATCTTGACTACACAGTGTGTGTCTGTGGACGTTTACTGAGGTCAAAAGTGCTGAGGAAGAAGTGGTGGAAAAGGAGGAGGAGAGGCGGAGAGGTTGAACAGATGCTCCCCACATTTGGAGACAATAACGGAGAGAAGGAGCATCAAACGCTGAGCAAAGACAAAAAGCCTCCTCCTTCTTTTCTTCCTTTTATTTACTCCCTTTCCATTTTTCTCTCTTTTGTTTCCGTTTACTGTCTTTTCATCTGCATCCAACTTTTGAGCATTTCACTTTGTTCCATTTATTGTTTTTCCAGTCTCTTTTGAACAAAACCCTTCAGGGCCGAGCGGCATTTCCATCGCTGTCAACAAGTTTGAACTGAAACACTGCGGAGAAAATAAAGTTTGTCCTTTCTCTCTTCTTTTTTTTTCTTCCCAATGTTGCGTTGACTCTACGACATTATTCCTGTGGCTTGTGACAACATTATTCCTGCAGTCCTTGTACAGCAATTGTTTTCTTTTGCTCTCTTTTTTTTCTCACTTTTGGTTTATACGTTGAATTAGTTTCTAGTTTGTCTATTGTTTGCTGCTTTTTCTGTTTTGTAACTGGGTTTCGTGACTTACCAAGCAGTTTAAAGGCAATATTTTCTTCTTTTTTCCCCCCCATGATACTAATTTTCTTTGGACGATAAATAGGGTATAGAGCGCAAACTTCAAAAAAAACATTTACAGGCGTTGGATCAAAATAGAAACGTATCAGTATAGTCGGGTTAGGGAGTTAGGGTTAGGGTTTCTCTAATAAAGTTCAGCTGCTGTTTAGGTTGCGTTTGTACCTGTGGGTCAGGCCAGTGAGTTGCACAGCTGGTTGCTCTGAATACATTTTGTGTGTGTGTGTGTGTGTGTGTGTGTGTGTGTGCGTCTGTGTCTGTGTTTGTGTGTGTGTGTTTTGTTAGCTCCATGAGGAATCAGTTTTCAGTGGAATGTGCCTTTATATTCTCGTCTTGTTGCCGGGGGCGACGCAGAGCGAAGCTTTGATGCGATCTGTGATGTTTCTCCCAATTAAGCGCTAAACGTCATGACTCAGCGGGAGGTTACACACAGAGGCGGGGCTAGAAGCGGGGCATTGGGTGGCACCGCCACGAACAGATCCCTGCTCAGGTTTTGGTTCTGGTATGGTAGAGAACTGACTCCACTGCTTTCTATTATAGGTTTCTATCACGGTGCAATGTCTATTTTTTTACAGAACTGGTTTGAGGGGCTTCATATACAGTACCAGTCAAAAGTTTGTTGAAATATGGTGACAGTTAACTTAACGTTAGGTTTAACTTTGCCTAGCTAGCTAACATTACTAGCTAACGTTACCAGACTAAAGTTAATAAATCTAACTGGTTCCACTCAGGGCTTAATTTGACCCGGAACACGCCGGAACATGTTCCGGCACCTCCAACGTTGGATCCGGCACCTCTGTGTCACTATGAAAAATGAATTGCCTAAATGAAAAAAATAAATGACTGTTTGTGTAGCGATTGTTATCTGTCTTTATTCCCCATTGGAGTTCCACAAAAACTTGTGTTTGCATTTTCGATGCGTTTTGAGGTGAATTTTCATGGTAAGACGGAGGGGGGAGAGGGACGGAGGGAGGGGAGGCACTTCAACAGCGCGGCGCTGCACTTCAAGTGACACAAGCGCTTGTGCTGGTTGAGATTGCTGTTATAGCCTCAATTCACTCAGGGGAAAAATGTCAAAAAGACAACAAAGTTTGCTTAACTTTTTCAAATACGCTGGCCAGTCGGATCCCAAACAAGCAAAAATCGTTTCTGCCGATCAAGAATGTGGAGACCACGGTGGATGTTTTGGTTAATTTAATAGTCCGATGGATAATTGCTGCTTGTGAAAACGATCGTTGTAGTGTATTTTATTTTATTTTTTTACATTTCGCACCGATGCAGTGCATGTTCCAAAAAAAAAAATAAACATCGCCCTGATGTACACAGCGTTGTTTAGGTGTTTTTAGTCAGAGAAGCTACGTAGGCAGTGTAATTTTTTTTTTTTGTTCCGTTACCTCCAACCCCCGTTTTAAGTCGCCGGATCCACCCCCCCTCTGCGCTCCGGGACCTCGCACTTTACAAATTAAGCACTGGTTCCACTGCTTTTTACTGTGTTTCTATCATCAACCAGAAATCCAGTGGAACCACAAAGTAGAAACAGAACAGATCCCTGCTCAGGTTTTGGTTCTGGTATGGTAGAGAACTGACTCCACTGCTTTCTATTATAGGTTTCATCACGGTGCAATGTCTATTTTTTTTACAGAACTGGTTTGAGGGCTTCATATACAGTACCAGTCAAAAGTTTGGACACACTTTCTCATTCAAGTAAATGGGAACGTGTGTCCAAACCTTTCACTGGTACTGTAATAATACAGAGATGGTTCCATTGAGTTCCATTGGGTTTCTGTCATTACACAGAGCACTAGTTGAACTGGTGTCGAATGGGGCTCCTATTACAGAACCATTTCAAGTGATTTCCATTGTGTTTCTATTGTGGTACAGAGCATCCTTTTACACACCTGTTCCACTCGTTTGCTTTTCCTCTCCATTCTTATTGCCACATAACAACTAGTTTGCAGAAATGATTCTACTTGTTTTTCTATCACTACATAGAGAATTGTATCAATGTGGCTCCCAGTGTTGTAGTCTTCAAGATCGGTCTTGGTCTTAAAAACGGTCTCATGACCACATTTTGAAGGTCTCGGTCTCGGAATTGACAGCATTAAAATCTCGGATAAAGAGGACTCAGGATTTTATTTCAAGACCGGTCAAGACCACAACTGCAGGGATATCACTGTATTGCCTGTGCATTGTCTATTTGTGTGTGTTAACATCATCAGTGTGATTTTGTTAGAAAAGTTATGCTTGCTATAGTCTTTGCTTCATTTTAGTGTTAAACTATTTGCATAACAAACTGTGCATCCATTTCTGTTTCTCATGAGATAATCATAATTATCACGGACCTTGTGGAAAGCACAGAACAGCCCTGAGGGCAGGGCATGCGGAGGAGATGTCAAGCCTGACCAGAGATTAGAAAGTTTGGTAACACTTTACTTGAAGGTATCTACATAAGAGTGACATGACACTGTCATGAACACATGACACTGTCATGACACAGTCATGACACATGAACCCTAACCATAACCCTAACCATAACCATAACTTGTCATGACAGAAACCGAATGACACTTACTAAAAGAAGCATTATGTTATAAACGTTTATGACTTGTTTATGTTCATGACACGTTCATGACAGTGTCATGTCACTCTTATGTAGATACCTTAAAGTAAAGTGTAACTGAAAGTTTCTCTTTGTGTGATATTACTCCCTGTTACCTATAAAAAGCTACTGTTAACTATCGACAGTCATTTTTCTGTACTTGCGCTGAAATGCTGTAAAACTGACTCTACTTGCAAGCAAAAAACGAACTTTGACAGAACTCCATTGATTTTGTCCATTCTTTGATAAATAATTATCCTAACAGATTGGATGTAAAACTTCCTGCTTCAAATGCAACCAATAACTTGACTCATTTCTAGTTTGAAATGTGTTACTGTTAACCCCCTCTCCCGGCCCCCTTAAAGTGCTCATATTATGCTCATTTTGAGGTTCATAATTGTATTTAGAGTTTGTACCAGAATAGGTTATTATTTTCAGAAAACACCATATTTTTGTTGTACTGCACATTGCTGCAGCTCCTCTTTTCACCATGTGTGTTGAGCTCTCTGTTTTAGCTACAGAGTGAGGCATCTCACTTCTGTACCATCTTTGTTGGGAGTCGCACATGTTCAGTAGCTAGGTAAGGACTACTAGCCAGTCAGAAGCAGAGTATGAGGGCGTGACATGCCAGCAGCTAGGTGAGCATTATAACGTGTGTTACAAAGTGACGCACATTCGTTTCTGAAGTAAAGGCTGGACTACAATAGAGCTGTTTGGAGCAGTTTGTGAACAGTGTTTTCTGTTGGAGATGGTAAGTCCCTTTGGGGTGGACTTTGGGCTTTTTCACTTTGTAAACCTATAACGTGCACAAAAAAGATATAGAACACAATAAAGGAAAGGGAAAAAGCCAAAAAAGCATAATATGAGCACTTTAACACGCGCTCCCAAAGTGAATGTGAGAGACAGGAGAAGCTCTGGCTGTCTGGCACTGGTCTGGTCTTGGTCTTGGTCTTGACTCTGTCTCAACCCCTCAAAGTCTCCGTCTTGTCTCGGTCTCGATACACTCTGGTCTTGGTGATGACTTGGTGTCGGTTTAGGTGGTCTTGACTACAAGACTGGTGGCTCCTATACCCTACAGAACTGGTTCTGATGTTTTTTTTTACTGTTTTTGTTGTGGCTAATTTTTGTTCTGTTTCTACTGAGGTCCAGATCACAATTTTACATAACTGGTCAGATTTCTGGTTTCTATTATGGCTCTACTGTGGCACAGAGATGTGGTTTGGCTGGTTCTACTTTATATCAGGGCATGGCAATTATTTTCCACACCTGGTTTGACTGGTTTCTGTGCGGTTCTTATTGTAGAAATCCTATTATTTTCAACCCACAATGATTAATGATTATATTCATGTAGTAAGAAGTATTTAACTTAAGCGAGTGGACAAGGTTCTGAGACATGTTGCGGAAAATATGAGGGTTATTGATCTGACATCACTGCTTTCTACTGAGGTTACTTTTCTCTGGTTTGTAGTTTGAAATGACAACCCTGTCAATGATGTCTCTGATTGGTTCAAGGTCTGCCTGCTAGCTGTGGGAATTGTGATACTGTGTGTGTGTGTGTGTGTGTGTGTGTGTGTGTGTGTGTGTGTGTGTGTGTGTGTGTGTGTGTGTGTGTGTGTGTGTTACAGACTGTAGTCTGAACACTGAAGTGAGGTTGTTATTGTGTCTCTCTACATTCCTCACACTTGAACACACTGTGCACCTGTTCCTGTCCGTCTGTAACACACTCACACAAAGATGCACACACACACTTACATAAATACACACGCACATACACACACACACACACACACAAACACACACACACACACACACACACACATACATACATGGACCCATACTCAACACTCAAATCACAGCCTTTCGTCACCAGTCTAACAACACATTCAATGGGAAAATATGCCTGCACGACATGAGACATAAATCAAAATATATTCAACAGGAACACACAAGCGTGTGTGTGTGTGTGTGTGTGTGTGTGTGTGTGTGTGTGTGTGTGTGTGTGAGAATTTTCTTGTACAGGCTTTGGGTCAATAAATATGGTTTTATCATCAGTTCTCAGAGGGGAAGAGGAGGAAGTTAGAGGGGATTTTAGTTTAGCTCTAATGACATCTACAGACACTGTGAGTTTGTGTGTGTGTGTGTGTGTGTGTGTGTTTGTGTGTGTGTGTGTGTGTGTGTGTGTGTGTGTGCGTGCGTGCGTGTGTGTGTGTGCGCACGCAAGTGCACAAACTGAAGGATTTGGATCCTTAAAACTCTTACATGGTGCATTGTGGGAAGGTACCGGCATCTCCCAGCTGATTAGCAACTCTTACCTCGCACTTTACATCCGTGTATTTAAGTGTGTGTGTCTGCAGGTCTGTGTGTGTGTGTGTGTGTGTGTGGGTGGGTGTGTGTGTGTGTGTGTGTGTGTGTGTGTGTTTCCTGACCTCAGTCTTGTATTCCCACAGTTTCCCAATGTTCTTTGCTCCTCTGATGTCCTGATTGTTGTGGTATTTATCGCTGCGTCTGTGTCTTTCCGCCAGCAGTGGTTTTCAGGAAGTAAACACAGTCAACACAAGGCTATGCTCTGGAACACAAGTATAGTAATGGAACAGTTACTGTGTGGAACAAAACACTGTAAACACATGCTTCTTTTTGGTCAAAAATTTCAAATGCATGCTGTTTTCTACCATCCCAGGCAGCTATTGATTGAAACGACTTGAGTTGTTTAGTCCATCACATTCAAAATTCACCATCGGGCACCGGGCAGCTAGTCCCACTTCCTGCCGTGTGTCGAATACTGGATGTGCTACTGTGATCTAAAGAGTAATGACACACAGGCAAAATTGTAATCGTTTACAAATCGCAATCGCGATTAGCTAATCGTGAGGATTAATCGAATGTGAAATATTAAAAATGTTTGGTGTCAAATTTGATTTAACATTTTTTATTCCTCTTTTCATTATTATATTTACTGTTTTTTCATAAGATAGAAGCTGGAATAATGTAACATATCATAGATTGTTTACAGAAATGTCCTATTTTCAGTGGTTCTTTCATTTATTTTTTATCTCTTTATCGTTTATGATCGTAGAAGGTGCACTATGTAGCTAACAAAAAAATCGCAATGTCTGGCAAGAAAATTGCAATTAGATTCCCCCCCCCCAATAAAAAAAAATGACACCCTGGCTAAAACTTCTTCTGTTGTGTTGCTGTCTACAATAGTAGTTGCTGTTTACTCTGTCCCCAACCTTTGTGGTATATCACCTCACAAGGCATCATTTGCCAATCACAGATGGGTGTGGTCATTAAAAAAAAAATGACACAAACCACACCTGAACACACCTAGCTGGGATGTTGGGTCTGATTTCACCCAACATCCCAGCTAGGTCCCTTCATGTGTGATTCGCGTCATTTTTTTTACAATTTTGTCTGTGTGTCATTTTCAAATAAAAGAACTAGCTTTCCAACCATTGAGGTCGCTGCAGCAATGCACAAGATATACTGCATGTAGCCTAGGGGCCCTATCTTGCACCCAGCGCAGCGCAAACCCCGACTCAAGTGTCTTTGCTAGTTTAAGACCGACACAGTTGTCAATTTCCCGTCCAGCGCCCGTGTCGTTTAAATAGCAAATGCACCTGCGCCCATGAGCGTGCTGGTCTTAGGTGTGTTCAGGTGCATTCTTGGCGTATTGCTATCTTGAGGCAGCAGGAAGTGATCGCGCCATCGACCAACAAAAACCTGGTCTAAAGTCAATAGCGCAGCATTTCATTGTTATTTTAGTGCATTAGTAAAATGCGCCTACGCTCGTGAACAGTGCGTGCACACTATGCTTGTTACACACACAGGGACGCACAGCAGCACACAAACATGCAAAAGATTACAAATAAAAATATGCACAATGTGGATTGAAGTGAAAAATGTACTCATTTCGAATCTACAAAGTTTTGTGTTTAATTGTGAATCTTTGTATATTCATGTGTATGATCCCTGTTGTGAAATGTTTGTATGCCCTGTATACGTGGAAAACATGTGTGAGATGTTAAATGCTAATGGGACAATGCTGAATGGAATCAATAAAAAAGTTAATTGAAAAAAAAAATAATAATAATAATATTACGGGGCAAATCCGCCATCATAACAGCAATGCGCCAAGGTCCAAACGCGCCTGGCTTTTAAAGATAATGGGAGATGACACTTTGAGTGGTTTATTGCATGTTACGCCCAAAACACACCTATGATTTAATGAAGACATTAAGTACAACCCTTCTGAACCATGCACCCAGAGCACGGACCCTTTTTTCTGCCGTCAAACTAACAAAAGTGGATTTGGACACGCCCTAAACGCACCTGTGCCATGCGCTTCACGCCGTGCGCTTAGATCGTTAAAATAGGGCCCTTAGTGCTTGTAGCCTAGGTGTTGTCTTCCCTTGAACCATGAACAGAATCCTAATCCCTCCTAATCCCTCCTATTCCTCACACTGATGTTTGTTTGTCATATTCTCGTCCTGATCCCTTGTTCCTTTCCTGAGAAGCAGAGGGGCTCACTTAAAGCATGTTGCAGAGTGCATTGCCAGGGGGCTTGCTGGAGGAAAGACATCAAGGGAAGACAACATACTAACACTGTGTGTCAGCTTATATATCTTCTTGTTCCGTCTATTTGCACACCTATTTGCTGCAGGAAAGTTTGAAAGTTGCGAGAGTCATATTCCTTTTCAGATTCACAATTCAGATTTTTTCTTTCCCCTCAGAAAGCTGAAAGCTTCAGCAGAGTGACGAGCTTTCAGTGATATGAAGAAAAAAAAAGTCTTTGTTTGACAGAAACCGTTTTAGACTGTTTTCTGTTTTTAATAATTTCTCTCAGGGAGTGAGGGAAGTGAGATGATGCTTTTTTTATAATGCCCCCAAGTGTTTGTTTTTTTCTTTGATTTCTTCTGTCTGTGTTTTATCATCCAATTTTTCCTCTTCTACCACATCTGTGTTCTGTCCATATGCAAATACTCTAAAGTTAACAAAGCAAGCCATGTCTTTTTTCGGGAGGTGGGGGGGGAGATCGGGGTAGATTAGGTGTAGCTGTGGAGCGGGACTTTCGTTTTGATGTGAATCAGTGGGGGACATAGAGAGAAAGAAGAGCGCTTTCAACAGCTGTTCCAGGGTTTGCGTCATGCGGCGCGAGCTAGCGTCATGGCTGAGTGTTCGCACGCTATACACACACACGCGCACGCACGCACACACACACACACACACACACACACACACACGCACACAGAGAGGCATGCTGTGGGGACCCCCAGTCGAAGGCATGACCAAACACAGACATTGTGTTCTCATGCAGCCACTGTGTTGCTGAGGAAGGACGTCACCTGTTTGGAGTGCTGACAGGCTGCTGGTTCTGCTCTCAGTCTCACGTTTTACTGCGTGTTTGCTGCATGGCTGCTGTTGTTCCTCTGAGAGGAGGCTCGCACGAAATCACTGCGTTGTTCCTCTTTTAGTCATCAAACTAGTCTGAATGAGAGAAGGGCTGATAGGAAATGTGCTGTGGCTGTTGTATTAGGAAATACATGTACTCTATATATCGACGATGTTCCACTTCCGGGATTGTTCAGGTGCCGCCGGAAATTCCGCCGGATGTCCCTCACTTTTGGCCGAATGTCCCTCACCTTCCGCTTTCTTCATGTTGGCATTCTAAACTCTGGTGGATTCATGAGGACTATGGTTAACTGCTCCTCAGATCTCTGCAGGGTAAATCCAGACAGCTAGCTAGACTATCTGTCCAGTCTGAGTTTTCTGTCGCACGACTAAAACAACTTTTGAACATACACATGTTCCACCAAAACAAGTTCCTTGGGGGGAATCGAAAATCATATGTATCGTGATTTTTCCTAAAATCAATATACTATATTTTATTTTTGAACCAATGATTAACCTAACTATATCCTGTTTACACGGGACCGCCGGCGGTAACTATATCTGTTTCCAGCAAAATAGACAGAAAGCAGAAAATGCAGAAAGTACATGTTATGTACTTCTTTACGAATGAAGTAAATGTCAGACAGACTGACTGACATGTGATGTGCATTCTTTGTAGAAAACAATTAGTTTTTAGAAAATGTCTCATGATATATTGTCTCTGGATGTGTATTAATCAACTTTTAATTTTGTTAAAGAAGGAAAAGAAAATCCCAATACTCTAAACTATCAAATCGCAATACTTCTAGAATCACAATAAATGAAAATTGCAATACAAATTCGAATTGGCACCCATGTATCGTGAAAGAATCGAATCGGGGCAAAAGCATGTGGTCCCAGCCCTATTAGCAGCATAAGTGCTAGGTACTGTGTGCAATTGATGTGGTTACCATCACAACCTTTGTAGTTTTTATGTTGGGGATTGACAGAGCTTAAGTGCACAGAAAACATTTTTACATAATAAAAAAAGTTTTATATATATGTATGTAGGCCTAATTTTTTACGCATTTTAAAAAGTTTTAGTTTTGACATTATTTCATGCTAATACACACACATATTCATCTTATTTGTAGAAATTAAAAACATGAAATATATTTTTTACCCTTTTTAAGTTCCAAAATGTCATAATTTTAGCAAACTGTAAAACAAAAATAATTCATAAGCTTGACACAAATATGAATTGATTTACAAGCTTATTTTAAATACTTTTAAGTAACAACAAATAAGCAATTTCTTTCAAAATTAAAGTAAATATACATAACAATTTGTTGAACTCATTCATAAAATGAGTGTAAATAGAACACATTTCTTCTTTTTCTTACAAAAATAAGAAAGTGATGAAGAATGGCATACTTGTGTGTATTATTAAACACTGATTATGTTGAAAGTTAGACAAAGTTCCCAGAGAGGCTGCCGTTTTCCTTCCGGTTCGAAAATGAAAAGCAAAGACCAGCGACGGATCTGCTGTGTTGATCCACACCGTTAGACATTTCTGTAATATCTACAGTTAGTTACTACATACCACCCAGTAAAACACTGTAAACTCTTTTACAGTATTTTACCGTGGGTACCAATGCATACCGTGTGTCATGTCTCGTCCCTGTATCAAGTTTCTGTGTTTAGTTTCTTTCATGTTTTCTGTTAGTTTTCTATTTCCTGTTTTATTTTGTAGTCTCTCTGTTCTCCCATGTGTTGTCTTGTTTTACTTCCTGTCTTCTACTTTCCCGCCTGTGTGATTACCTGTCCCTGCCCTCATGTGTTGCACCTGTGTCTCATTATCTCCCCTGTCTTGTGTATTTAATGCTGCGTTCCAGACACAATTTTTATCCCATAAGTTAAGACTTCAAGTCACAACTCGCGACTTGGTAGCGTTCCAGGCAAAGTCACGACAAACCCTTCTGCGGCTCTGGTCAACGTAAGCTAGCGGCTACCCAACGTTGACGTTAGCTAGTGCTAGCTGATACTAGCGATTTCTAGTCGGCGACATATTTTGGGCTTCATTTAATAAACATAACCTGTAGTAGTACACAATTGTATGTGTATTGTTTTGATTACAATGTGTGGAATTACTTTACGTTGCCTATTTATGTCTATTTATTTCTATATTTCACCGTTAATCACCGGTGTCTGTACAGCATCAACAGGGGTCGCCATTGTTGTTTATGTGTGTGTGACGTCAAAAACTGTAACTGGGAGCTCACGGGTAGTAAGTTACGGGTTTGACTGCCGTTCCAGGGCACTTTCACGGGTAGAAGGTTGTGAAAACACGGGTTACGAGTTGCCTGGAACACAGCATAAGTTCAGTCTTTTCTTTACTCCGGTGCGAGATCGTCTGCTTCCATGTGTTCAGCATTTGAGCGTTTTTCCCTGTGTCCTGTATTCATGAGTTTCTGTCTTCCCTTCGATTTTGACCATTGCCTGTTTTTTTTTGGATTTCCCTTTGCCTGTTGTTTACTGGACACTGTTGCTTGTAGTTTTATTAGCGTGCTTATAAAACATTTATATTTTACTCACCTGAGTCATGCAGTCGTGGGTCCATTCTCTGGTGTGCATGATATAATGGGGATTTTGGTCGACGTCAAACACTGTATACAGAGATTTACTGTATTTAAAAAAAAAATTGAAATAAGTTACTGTCTTTATGTAAATGTTTGAGTCTGATGTGTGCGTTACCAAGCAAAGACATCCATCATCTGTTGCAGCCCATACTGGAAATGACTTGTCAGAAGCTGCTTCCTGTTGGGCCTCAAGTTGTTTTGGCTGTGAGTCTCTGATGAGAACACGTTGAGCTTTGATCAGCGGGCAGTTTCTCTGAATGACGTTGTGTGTTTTCTGTGTTTTGTGTTGCAGGTGTACGCTCCGTCTGCCAGTACAGCAGACTACAACAGGGACTCACCGGGTTATCCCTCCTCCAAACCTCCCAGCGCTGGCTTCCCAAGCTCATTCTTCATGCCAGGTACACACACACACGCGCACACACACACACACACACACACAGACAGACACACACTAGGGCTCCACGATGTGAGGAAAGCATGCAATATGCGATTATGTTGTCGAATATTGCGATAACGACATTAGTTGCTCAGTTCTGCTGCTTTCAGTTTTCTGCTAAAATACAACTAATTGCTTGTTGAATTTGAAAAAAAAATGAAAGGAAGTCATTTCCCACATTCGTTTATTGATCAAATTGAACGTTGTAGTAAATGTAAAAGGCACCACTAAAAAGGGAACAACAGTCACATTTTAAAGTGCAGTTTTCTACTGATATTGTCTTTCAACTAACACAAAAACAGTGTCTTTCGCGATGTGTTTATTGTGCCAGTTGATATGGCGATGACAATGAAAAAACAATATATTGTGCAGCCCTAACACACACACACGTACGCACACACACACAAATGCACGCACACACGCACACACACACACACACACACACACACAGATGCTGTGAAACATTTTCTTATACCAATATCACACAATTTGAGTTGTGTATTGTATTAGTTATTGTAACAGCTGCCCAGATAAGGTATGCATCTTTTTGTTGGAGAAAACAATACAGACAACAAGTAGTTGCTGGCAAACCTAACGTTCGTTCACACCAAATGTGAAGGAGCAACATTGTGCAGAGCAAAATGTAGTGTGTGGCTGCGTTCTCCCGATGGTCAAAACGGGTCTAGTAGGCATGCATTGGCAGAAGGTGGAAATCACGAGAGTGCCAAGATAACTTTAAGCATCTCTGAACTCTAGAAGATGTCTCTCTGAAATGTAGCGGAGCAGAAGTAGAAAGTGGCATGAAAAGAAAAGACTCAAGTAAAGTACTTCAAATATGTACTTAAGTACAGTACTTGAGTAAATGGTGCATAAGTACTTAGTTACATTCAGCCACTGGTCACAGCAGAGAGAAACCCTAGTATGTTTTTACTGGGGATGTTCCTATACCGATACCAGTATCGGAAAAGCCTCCGATACGGCCTAACATGTTGGTATTGGTATCGGAAAGTACTGGACTTTATGCAGCGATCCGATACCACATCATTTAGACCTGAAGAAAATCTACTTGAACGTAGTTTATTTATGTTCTTTTTTCGTTATGACGAACTGGAATATAAAAAACAACCCAATACGTGGTTAGTAGTAAACAGCTGTTAAAACATAGTCAAATATATGTGTTTTTCAAAACACTGGTACCGGATCGGTACTCTGTATCAGCCAAAACACAAGTTCAGTTATTGGAATCGGTATCTGGAAGCAAAAAATTGTATCGGACAATCTCTAGCTTTTACTGTGCCTGATCTCAAACCAGCACATCACATGTACATCCCTCTCTCTCTCTCTCTCTCTCTCTCTCTCTCTCTCTGTCTCTCTATCTGTCGCTCTCTCAATTCAATTCAATCAATTCAATTCATTGAATTAATGAAATTCTCTGTCTCGCTCTCTCTCTGTGTCTCCCTATCAGACGGTCACCACAGTGGCGATCATTGGAGCAGCAGTAGTAGCAGTATGAGCCAGCAGGGTTACCACGGCAGCATGTTGGGGGGCGGGAACTCGGCCCACGGCCCCGCCCAGAGCTCCTCCTACTGCGGGATTCACCCTCACGACAGATTGGTGAGCAGAGCTGTCAATCACACACCTGGGATACTTTCCTTTCCTTTTCCTTTCTTTTCTTTTTTTTTTTTTTTTTACACTCAAATCAAAATTTTAGGCCTTAAAAAGTCTCAAATTCGAAAAAAAAAAAAAAGTATTGTCTTTTAGGTCTTAAATAATTTTCAACAGGTCTTCATTTCCCTACATCAATGTAACACTACATCTAATGCTTATTGAAATGTTCCCGCAGCGCTTTGGAATGTTTTTTTTTTTTATTTTTTATTCTGTGGTGTTGTAGTGCTTGTAAGTCCAAATACAATTCACTGTGTTACGACTACAAATGAGACCCAGCAGCCAATCTAGAGACCAGTCCTATAATTCCAATCAGGAAATCGGGGAAATTGTCTCAGACGATGTTTCCGGACTCTAACATCTGAATCTTTTATGATTTTATGATATAGGTCTTAAATTTGCTGTGGTTACTGACAGTTATGAATCTAAAATCAAAGCCTGGTGAAGTCAGTAGTCTGACATCTAATCATATATTATATTACATGACAATTGTACACAAATGTAAAGCTGTAAATATGTCAAAGGTCACTATATGGTAATTCCTTCAAATGAATAAGAGCTTTGTGTAATTTTACAATAAAAGAGGCTTCGTGGTTATCGCCACTTCTGTTTTGTGTATCCTCTTCGTAGGTAGTGTTTACTGTTTTGCGGTAGTTTATCCTTGTCTTGTTAAACTCAGTTTCATGTAGTTCTGTCCATGTCTCTGCAGAGCTACCCGTCACACTCGTCTGCAGATATCAGCTCCAGCCTTCCTCCTATGTCCAGCTTCCACCGAGGGGGAGGGAGCGGTGGCGGGGGCAATCACTACAGCACCGCCTCTTGCACCGCTTCCACCAACGGCACAGAAAGCATCATGGGTAAGACACCGGTGTCCATTTGTATCTTGAAGAAAAGTGTAGTGGCTATTGCGTTTCAAAGTTATAGCCACTGCCCCAGGAATAGAAGAGTGATTTTAACGCACCTGTAGAAATATATCTTTTATGATCCTACCAAAACGTTGTAGGCTAATGTAGCATGTGCGTGAATCAGGGAAAAATAAATAATACCGATGGTTTCTTAAATGATATCAAATAAGATGAAATAGGATGACTTCTTGGTTTAAAAACTGTGTTTGGTCTCAACTAAAGCTAGGACTCCAAAAACATTCCACTCTTGTTTCCAACTTCTCTTTATTAACTATACCACACCCACAATTACTATGGTGTGGGCGATTTGCCAATCGGTGGCCTAGCTGTCAATCAAAATCAGTGGATCAGAACTATATCCAAAATATAGGCAGTCTTGAAATGATAGCTATTGTTCTTTAAATATAAAGAAAAACTGCTATTTTGGCTCCTATAAAATGGTTATCAAGAAATGGTGCAGTTGCTTTTTAAAATTGAGTTGCAATTCTATTTTTGGATAATAGACGCTTGCTGAACTGAGCTACTTCCTGTCAAGATTTAGCCCCACCTACTATGCTCACAGACTATGTCAACATCTAGTAGATGGATTACCATGGAATTTTGTACAAAAAATCATATCCCCAGAAGATGATTCCCCCCGATTTTGGTGATGCCCAAATTTTTCTTCTAGCGCAACCATGAGATTGAGTTTTTCAGTTTTTAGCGAAATGTCTCGACACCTATTGAATGGATTGACACTTCCAGACATCCGTGTCCCATTCAGGATAACCTGTAATCACTTCGGTGATCTCCTGACTTTCTCTCTAGCGCCATCTGTCTTTGGTTCATGACCAAATACATAAAAACGAATGGCATTTCTCTTAATGTCAGCTGTATTTTTTTGTTTAGTGCTAATTAGCAAATGTTAGCATGCACACGCACTGAACTAAGATTGCTAACAAGATAAACAAGTTACCTGCTAAACCTCAGCATGTTAGCATTGTCATTGTAAGCATGTTAGCATGCTGACAGTAGCTCAAAGCACAGAAGCACAGCCTGCTAGTATGGCTGCAGACTCGTGTTTATCTATTAATAGTATGTGACCACTGGTGTGTGGCCACATGTTCATGTCAAGGCGTATTTGACTTGTTTGAATGCCTATAGACAAATCATTTTTTGCATACATGTGTGTCAGAGCTGTAGACGTAAGACTTCAGACTTGGACCTGGGTCAGACTTAGGTCACAACAATGAGGACTTGACGCTTGACTTGGATTTGACTCCTGACTTGGACTTGACTTTGACACTGCACTTACTTAACACTTGACTGGACTTTTGCTAAAGACGTAAACAAGCTCTGCTGTGTGTAAGCTTTCACTCTTGTCATAGTCTCGCATTGCCAGACCTTCCTCCACAGCACTGCAGAGGAGGGTCTGGCTAGTCCACACAGCATATTGGGATGGGAGAAAAACGTGCTCTGGTTTATTGGCATTTCTTTAAACCAATCACAATCTTCTTGGGCAGCGCTAGGTGCGGCACGGAGCAACAGTGCCTCTGCAAAATAGCCTCAGGAAGGAACTTGTTTTGGTGGAACATGTGTACGTGTGTTGTGCAACAGAAAACTCAGATTGGACAGATAGTCTAGCTAGCTGTCTGGATTTACCCTGCAGAGATCTGAGGAGCAGTTCACCATAGTCCTCATAGATCCACCGGAGTTTAGAATGCCAACACAAAGAAAGCAGAAGGTGACGGACATCCGGCCGAAATGAAAGACATCCAGCAGACTTTTTGGCGGCTCCTGAACAATCACGGAAGTGCAACGTTGTGGATATAGACTACTCTTATCATAAATCTATCTATAGCAACTTTTACTCATTGTTTGGGAGTAGACAAGATTATACAACTGTAAAAGTAACTGATCAGTTTGATGTTGTCATCCTGGAGTGATGACTTGGATGCACTCGCTGTGTTTGTGTTTCAACCTTGGAATAATCCACAGATGAACAACTCGCAGTTACCACTTGAAAGACAACATAACTGGCTCTTTCTAGTCAGAAGACCTCGTTTTTATTTACTGCAAATTAACTTGTTATAAGTGTCAGTGATTAGACTCAGAAGGTTTAAAGCACTTAAAAACTAAGGGGAGAAGGCAGGAGGTAGGAAAACTGAAAAACTGTTGTACTCCATTTTGGCGTAACCTTGACATCCCTGAGACACACACACACACACACGCACACACACACACACACACACACACACACACACACACACACACACACACACACACACACACACACACACACACACACACACAGCATGCCATATGTACCCCATGCTTTCAGTCCCATAGAACAAATAGGAAAGCAATAAGAAACAGATTGAAAGTTTGTTTTCATGGGAAGACACTGACCACATTCCACAAAGATATCACACACACAAACACACACACACACGAGCCCGCGCAGATGAGTGTAAACACAACATGAAGCTAATAAAAACCATGACGCTGTTGTTTAAATATAAAGTCATGAAACACGTGTGTGTGCGCACATGAACCCTTAAACACGGATGCACAGTGTTTACAGACGTTTCTCTGGCAGTTGGTGAACAGCAACTACAGTACTATGGATTCATGTCAGTTACAATTGATTTGGAAAATATAATTTTCTTATCAACAAAACGTCAGCTCTCGGTGCCTGCTTGCTAGCTCAACAGTGTTGGACGTGTCTATATTGTGGGGAAAAGGAAAGTGACTGGAACACATTGAAGTGGATTAATACCACAGGAGTGGATACAAAGCATTTAGTGTAGCGCTGCAACAACTAGCCGTGTCTTTTCATTTATTGATATACTTTATACATGGACAATGTACAATAAATGAAGTGCACCAGATATAGCACAACTTGCTACCTTACATCTGTTGTCCCTGAGCATGTATATAACGCATATCTAACAATATAAAAATGATAAATTATCATAACATTCATAAATACACCTGTAGGACCGGCCAGAGCGTATCCATTTAAACACACATTCTAAGTAATGACAACAACATTGTTGGCGCGTCCACATGATACAAGCCTTCCGTGATTGCGCACAGCCCCCAACCCTCCTCCACACAGTTGCTAGTAGCCAAAGAGGACACGGAGGATTAAAAAAAACATGATGGACTCTTCAAAAGAGGTCATTATCTTTACTCGAGTTTCTGCACGCAAAAGTCGCCTGGGCGACAAAACTTTCTGAACATAGCGATACTGAGAAATACAGAGAGAGTTGTGTGGAGCTGATAGTCTTAGTTAGCTTTGTAGCAACTCATTTGGCAATGGCTTGAATGTAACAGACGTTCATTAATATCAGAAAGTTAAGTCTTTAAACCATTTTTTAACATTCATTTTAAACCGACTAAGAGTAATACATTCTCTATTATTTGGGATAACATCCACTGTTTTGTTGCTGTGACTGATAAAGCAGATTTTGTTGAGCAATGTTTTATATTACAGTCTCCCCTCGATGATGATCTTGTTTGTCTTGTTTCACTATAATCAATTAATTGATTAACTGTCGAACTGTCTTGATAATCAAGCGTTTTGGACTATTGGACGGACAAAACAAGACATCTGAAGATGCAACCCTGTCTCCTAAAAATTACATTTCTATACAACTAAACTGTATTCTCAATTACGTACCAAGGGAAACATATTTTCTTCCGGATTACGTTAGTACCAGCAACAGGCGCATGTTGTGAAACTATCGGCGTTTTAAACACGTGGTTAGCGTTGTGAATTGAAACAAAACTACTGTGTTAGGGTTAGGCAACAGAAATGCTTGGTTAGGTTTAGGCAAAAATCATGGTTTGGGTTCAAATAAGTACGTTTGTTAGGTAAGTTATGTACATAAGTTAAGTACGTTAGGTGCGGGACGTGCGTCACGTAAGTTAAGTATGTTACGTAAGTAAACTTAGTTTAAGTAAGTTTAAGTAAGTCAACGTTGACTTTTGGTTTCACGCTGGACACAAACAGTGGTCTCCTGGATACAATTCCTGTTTGTTTCCATCCACCCCAGCCTCGTCTCTATACAGCTTTGATAAGAATGGTATTTGTGATACGTCAAAAACAAACGTAATCCGGGAGAAAATACGTTTCCCTTGAAATGAAATTGAGAATGCAGTTTAGTTGTACAGTATGGGAACGTAAATGTTCGGAGACATGCTGAAAGAAGTCATATTGGACTCTAGAATTTTGTAAAAAATGTCACTGTTTTCTGATGTTTTATAGACCAAGTGTTTAATCAATTAACCGAGAAAATAACCAGCAGATTTATCGATAATGAAAAGAACTGTTAGTTGCAGCCATACTACAGTGGACATTTTGATCATTCTTTTCCAACGTGACAATTCATGTCCATTGTAAATGACATGAATCCAAACTCACCACAGCTGCTGATCTTTGTGAAGAAACACACTGTACATTTTTTCTTCCGTCCGCGGCATGTGAGCGTTTAATTTTTCAAAAGAGGGTGTAATATCATTTGAGGTCCAGCAGTATGTAATTTGAATAAAGTAGTCTTTAGATTTAGAACTAAAATGAGAAGGATTAGAGACCAAGGTTGCGTCCAAAATTCCATACTAACATGCTATTTAGTAGCAGTTAGTTAGTTTTAGTTACAAAAGTATCCCACAATGCAACGTGGTAGTAACGACAACATTCATGACAGACAAACGGGCAGAAACCAAGGAGCTCTATAACGTCAATAACGCTCTGATTTACATTTCTACATATTTAAATCTGCGATTTTGATACCTGCGACTGTTGGTCTAGTTATTTGCCTTTTTCAGTGATTTAAGCATTATCTGGTGATAAAGCTGAGGTCTGCAGGGGTTACCATGGTTACACGTCTCCCAACGGCAAGGAGACTCTCAGGAGGTGACGTTGAAAATTACAGCTTAGTGTGTCCGAAAAGATACACACTACTGTTTATTTACACAAAAGTATGTTGATCGAATGTATACATTGAGTATGTAGTGCAGAGTATGCAATCTTGGACGCAACCCAAGAATTCCATCCACAGCTTTGTTGTGCGTTCCAATGCACACTATTGGTGGGAAGGTGGTGAGGGATCATGTCCTCATCCACCACTGCAACTCCTACTTTTTTGCAATCCTTTTTTCTTTTCCATATATGCAAAAAAACAGGCAAACATATTTGTTTAGAAAATTACCAAAAAAAGAAAGCTTTATGTTTATTATTGTGCTGTTGATGGTCCCACTGTGCAATGCTAAGAGGAAGTTGAGGAGCTACTCACAGCTGCAAATAAAATAGTGGATAATGATGGCATAGCTCCAAGAAGAAGAAGAAAACATAAAATGTTCATTTCCTTTTTAGAACAAAAAGTTGAAGTACATTGATTACTTGTATACTAACTGCAAAAACGCAGTGCTATGAAAACTAGTAGTATGCAGGGCATACAACTAATATGGAATATGGAATTGGGATATGGCAAAGGAACTACAGATGGCAGATGTAACTGGATATTTACAGTAATGCCTGGAGAGTATATAAAGAAAGAACTAAAGAAATAAAAATAACCAAATGCATAAAAAATATAATAAAAAAAATAAATGTTACATAAAATGCAAACTTAAATAACTAGATGTTTGTCTTCTGAATGCTCTCCTCCTTTGCAGCTATAAGCTCTCATTTATGAAAAGAGATTTTCTCCTGCACATGTTCTAAATTATGCGTCAAGTCAGGATACGTGCGTGTGTGTGTGTGTGTGTGTGTGTGTGTGTGTGTGTGTGTGTGTGTGTGTGTGTGTGTGTGTGTGTGTGTGTGGCAGTAATCCCTTGGATGGTTTACTAGGCCAGTGGTATGGCGTGAGTGAGACATGAGGCTTTAACCCCAAAACATATGCTGCTTCCTGTCTCTCTCTATGTCTTCATCCCTATCTCTCTATATCTCTCTCTCTCTCTCTCTCTCTCTCTCTCTCTCTCTCTCTCTAACAGCTTAAAGAAGTCCCATCCTGCCAATTTTTGTAATGGATTCATTTGCCATGAAAGGATGTGTTTTGCTGTGTCTGTGTGACGTGCACGTTTTTAACTTGTGTGTGCGAGCGTAAACTTTCCATCTGGGATCTGCTATCAGGAGAGATGAGCTGTGAGCATGTCAGAGTCTCTCTGCTTCTTTGTGTGTGTGTGTGTGTGTGTGTGTGTGTGTGTGTGTGTGTGTGTGTGTGGGCGCTCATCTGGTCCTGTGAGGTCACTTCCTTCCTCTCTGGCCTCAGTGCTTTTCGAGTGTGTGAAACAGATTTAGTTGTTTTGAAGTCCAGCATTTGCACAAACACATGCTGTCAGTCACTTAAAATGGGAACAAATGTAGATGTAGAATGTCGGTTCCTATTGAATTCTGCCCCTGATTCTTGTCACATTATTTGAGAAGGGTCACGCCATCAAATGTTCTGTGTCAGCATCAACATTTTGCACAACGATGCTCTGCTCAAAGTATAAACTGCTCCACATAAGAGATGCATTGTGATCTGCCGACAGGAGTTTTGAATCAATGTGTTGACTTAATGTCCATTGGACAAAATCCACATGCATAAAAAAGGCCATTGGGAGCTTCCACTTCTTCTACTCCTTGTGTTATTTCCTGCAGTGTAAGAAAGAACAAATACAGAGTAAAAAGGAAACCAGGCACAACTGCTACACAATGTGTGTGTGAACAAGAAAGACAAATCAATTATGATAGTAACAGAATTGGATTTGTATGTGAATTATTTTCAAGAATACATGCCTCTTTTTCCCACGTGTGTGTGCGTGTGTGTGTGTGTGTGTGCCACAGCTAACCGAGCGCCGAGCGCCGCAGCCAGCAGCTCTCAGACAGGAGACGCCTTAGGGAAGGCACTTGCATCGGTAAGTGCAGCACACACATTCAAATGTGAGATACCTGTTCAGTATTTTATTAATGCAAAATTATTGTTTCTTAATTTGTCTTTCTATTGTATTTGTCTTTTTTAATATTCTTTGGAACTTTTAGAGTCGTCATCTAGCTCTAGATGTTGTTCTACGTGCTTCTCTGACTTCTATATATATATATTTTTTTTCAGATCTACTCCCCAGACCACACGAATAACAGCTTCTCGTCCAATCCCTCCACCCCAGTCGGCTCCCCACCCTCCCTCACAGGTAGCACATGACACTCACCGTCCAATTACAACACAGCAGCTATGCTGTGTTTCGCAGAACCAAAAACTAAAAGGCAGAGCTGACTTGGTATGGAATAGGAATTACACAAATAACAATGAAACTTGAAACTTGACTAGGACTTGTTTCACATGACTTAAGACTTGACTTGGACTTGTTTCACATGACTTGAGACTTGACTTGTTTCACATGACTTAAGACTTGACTTGGACTTGTTTCACATGACTTGAGACTTGACTTGTTTCACATGACTTGAGACTTGACTTGTTTCACATGACTTGAGACTTGACTTGGACTTGTTTCACATGACTTAAGACGTGACTTGTTTCACATGACTTGAGACTTAACTTGGACTTGTTTCACATGACTTAAGACTTGACTTGGACTTGTTTCACATGACTTGAGACTTGACTTGGACTTGTTTCACATGACTTAAGACGTGACTTGTTTCACATGACTTGAGACTTGACTTGGACTTGTTTCACATGACTAAAGACTTGACTTGTTTCACATGACTTAAGACTTGACTCGGACTTGTTTCAAATGACTTGAGACTTGAACTTGTTTGAAAAAATACTTTAAACTTGACTTGAACTTTATTGAAATCATTTCTTAGAATCAACTTGAACTTGTTTCAAATGACCTGCAACATAACTTGAACTTTTGACTTGAACTTGTGTTAAATGACTTGAGACTTGACTTGAACTGGTTTCAAAAATGTACTTTAGACTTGACTTGACTAAACTTAACTTGGACTAGTTTCAAATAATTACTTAGACTCAACTTGAGACTCAAATTGAACTTGTTTCAAGAAATTAGTTTAGAATTGACTTAAACCTGGTTTAAATTACTTGAGACTTGACTGGAACTTGTTTAAAATGGCTTGAGACTTGAACTTGATTCAATTGACTTGAGACTTGACTTGAACTTGTTGTAAATGACTTTTGACCTGACTGGACCTTTTTTTCAAATGACTTAAAATACAGCTCTGGGAAGAAGAAGAGTAAAGGTATTTAATGTAAACTAAATAGTACACATTTAACCAAAGCTATAAAGCTAGTTTTATTTTTATTATCATTGCAAAGGATTTCTGCTCATTAAGTGGAATCACTTTATTTTGGATTTGACAGACAACATAATCCAAAGGATAACATGTTAAAAAAACACTTATTTCCAACAAGGTCCTTGGTGTTAGAACATTTAACACATGACAAAGACCTATAGCAGGACAAAGACAATAACATTTAACACAAATCACCCAAGGTTCAAGAGCATTCTAAAATCACAGATCACATAAAATAATCAGTCTACTCTAATTAAAAATATTGGTTACTCTATTCCATAAAATGCCTTAACCTGATGTCTAAAAGCCTCTCTGGTATTTACAGTTTTGAGGGAAAGTGGCAGATTATTCCACAATGTTATACCTGTATAGAAAAAAGCACTTCTAGCTGCGTTGTTGACTCTGGGCACTTTACAAGAACGGACACTGGCCCTAGTATTGTGATTATGCTGTGTATGAACCATTTTTATATGAGAGTGTAAATATTTGGGAGCAAAGCCATTTATGACATTATACATATGATTCAACTTTAACTGCTCCACACTAACATGTACTGGCAGCAGTATGAGTCTGGGGGGGTGCATTTAACAGGTAGCGGATAACATTATTTTGCATTACTTGCAGTCTGTTTTTAAGTTTAACTGATAATCCACAGTACCAGGCAGAACATGCATAATCAAAATGACATTGAATCAGTGATACAACCAGTAATTTATTGATAGAAAAATGTAGATGCCTTGTCCTGTGATACAGGAATTTCAGTTTACCGGCACACTTGGATAATATTTTGTCAGCAATAGATTTACAGGTTAATGACTGCTCTAATGTTAAGCCCAGGTATGTGACACTTTTCTGAGACACTATTTCAGTGCCATTACATGTGACCTTAAGTGCATTTGTTCTAGACAACTTCCTTTTTGTTCCAAATAAAATGGACTCAGTTTTACCCAGATGTATTGAAAACCTGTTGTCTATGAGCCACTTGCTAACACTATCTAATTCATTACCTAGAGTCTCCTCAATCTCACTGATATCACTCCCAGAGACCAGTAATGCAGAGTCATCAGCATATAAAAGCAGCTTACATTTCACCGCAGCTGGCATGTCATTGATATAAACTAAAAATAAAAGGGGGTCAAGGATTGAACCTTGGGGCACCCCACAAGTAATATCCTGACGATCTGATATGGTCCCTTCAACAAGAAGAATCATGTCCACATACTTTCCTTCATCAAAGTTTTGTCGAATATAATCAAATAAATGAATAAGACAGGTTTCAGTAGAACATGGTGCTCTAAATCCAGACTGAAGTTCATACAGTAGATTTTGTCTGACAAGGTACTTTTACTCTTATATTACTTGGCGTAATATAAGACCATAAAAACACATTCATAATTGCTTTGTTTCCTCTCCATCCTCTTCCTCTTCTTTCCACCAATTACTCCGCCTCATAGCTGATGTTGAAAACTCTCGCTGCTCCTTAAAATGAAAAATGACTTTTCCTAATAATAGTTGTGTCAAATTTGTCTCTAATTGCCGCGGCTACACACACCGTTAGATATTTCTGTGCCGCGCCTTGTGACTGATAGCTTTAATTACGAGCACCACTTCCACAAATCGTTCACAAACCTACCAGCTCTGCAAACACAAGCCCCCTCCCCTCCCCTCTTCCTTCTCCTCCTCCTCGTCATTATAGCTGCCTCGGATATTGCCTGCTAAACCATAATTGGTGTTTATCATTGTGTCAGAGTTACTCCGCTTTTTACAAATTAGAAATGAAGCCTATTAAAGCAAACTACATGCAAATTGATATCCAAGGCTAATTCTGTGAGGTTGTTTTACTGTGTTGGACTTGGAACAATTTACCCTGGCGTTTAATACATATATTTGTATTTGCACATGAATGTACCCAGGTGATTATTCATTAATTAGCATATGGAAATGAGCATGTAATATGAATAAAGGAGAGGGGAGAGAAGAGACCGTGAGACAAAATGGGAAGACAATTAAAAAAAACGGGAGAAACACAAGCTAATGAGATGAGATCAGTGTTACAAAGGAGAGATCAGCGATGAGGGCAGACAGGACGTAAGAGGAGAAAAGACAAGCAGAACAAGCATGGAAGGGTAAGAAAAGGGAATAAAGGAGGAGAGGAGATGAGGAATGAGAAAAGGAGATAATGAAAGCTGCAAGCAACGATGAACGGGCCCCTCATATTGGTGGGATGCCGGTCAACATGGCCCTGCATTTGCACAATAATCGAACAGTGCGTAGAGTGCGGGGCAATGGATACAACGTATTGCAACCACTTCTTGTTTCGCGGCGTAACATGAAGATTTGCCCCCTTGCCACGTCCACACCGTTCAACGAAAGCATAAAAGCTTCGTTAAGGTCTTTATATTGCACTGATCAATTTTGAAGTCAATCAGGTTAAATCTGTAGGAGTGATTTAATTACTGTGTCCAAATTACTGATTAATCAAAACTCTCAACAAATATTTTGTAAAAGCTTTTGTGAAAGCACCAAAAGTCAACCCTACAATATTGCCGCAATATCGACATTGATGTATTTGGTCTCCATATCGCCCAGCTCTACTTAGGAATGTATCAAATATATTTGGTTTCCATTCACCACCACAATAACAGAAGAAAGAGATAGCTACCTTCAAAACTTGGACAAATAAAACCCAATTAAAACCCAATCTATCTGCATGGCCGGCTACAACTTGGGCGTCAACATGTGTTTGTAGTGATATGGGTAAAATTGGTGCTTTAAATTTTGTCTCACATTTGAAACCCAAACGCTATTGAAAGGCCTCTATATACCAGCCTGTCAACACTCAGTCGCTGTGTCTGTCTACCAGCTAATGGGACCTGTCGATTCAGATAGGACCCTTCAGAGCGACGGCAAACACAAAAGCAGAAAAGAACAGAGACACAAAGCTTGTTTATTCTGCAAAGGGGCCATGCTAATCAACCACTTGTACCTTTTCAAAGACAAAAGCCTGATATTAGCATTTCTGCTATGAGATATGAGTTGGTTTGTTTTGTCTTCCCTTCCTCATCTCTCGGTTTATTATGTCCGAGTACCACGAGTGGATACAATGAAACACTCCTTGTGTGTAAAGATGTTTTGTCTGCCATGTGGTGCTACATTGAGTGGTTTCTTTTTTGCGACATATCAAAGGAGAATAGGTTTGTGCTCTAATCCACACAGACATCCATCAATTTTCTATACACACTTGCACACTGTGCAGGGTTGCAGATGGGTTGGAGTGTATCCCAGCTTGCATTGGGTGAGATACACCCTGGACAGGTCGGCAGTCTATCACATAACATACATGCAGATGAAGGGATGCCCGTTTGAACTAAACTAAACGAAAACACAAAATACTCATGTCTCCCTTTTATGTCCTTGCTTTTAATCTCCCGCTGTCATCTGCTTGTTCCCCATCTCCTCTCCTGATGACGTCTCCTTATCTCCTCTCTCCTAGCTGCCAGTTCAGCTGTCTGGTCGAGGAACGGCGGACAGGGAGCGTCATCGCCAAACTATGAGGCTCCATTGCACTCTCTGGTATGTACGCACACACACACAACACATTGTGTACTTTTCCAATACAAAAATATGAATATATATATATTTATATATATACACATTACAAACCGAACGATTCGTTGGACTAATCCTTTTTCATTTAGAAAACTCCAGTCAGGCATGCTACGCTGAACTAGCTCGTTGCAATATGGCTAGTAACGTTAATGTGAATATTACCAGACCAGAATTAGAAGATCCTCGGAGATAAGTAAGAAAACCTCAGCGGGTTTCTCATTCTTTCTGTGTCCCGTCACTCTGCAGCAAAGTCGTATCGAGGACCGCCTGGAGCGTTTGGACGATGCCATCCACGTACTGCGGAGCCACGCGGTAGGACCGTCGACGGGTATGGCCAGCGGGCACGGTGAAATGCACAACCTCATTGGGGCCGCACATACGCACAACGGCGCTATGGGCGCTCTGAGCAGCGGGTACGGGACGGGACTGCTGTCGGCCAACAGACACTCCCTCATGGTAGGACCCAGAGCATTTTTTTATATGAATATGAATACGAAAAACTCGATGTGAACAATTTTCTTCGGTTTCACCAAGAATACAAGAATACAAGAGAGGCAGGACATTACAAACGGTACATGGCCAAGACGGCAAGATAGACAAAACAGACAATACATTTCATAAAAAGTGACTTTACAAAGGTTACATTTACAAAAGTAAATAAATAGATAAATATAGCCTACTAAAAATGCTTGCTGAGCATAAAACCTGCAGAAATGAGTGTAAGGGTGAGGACAGAAGTCCCATTAATCCCTCTAAATATGGTCCTCGGTGTTGATAGTGAAAAGTTTTAGGTTTTAAAAAAAAAAGGGAAATCCATGCACATCTAAGCTGATAGAGTGCCAAAATCTGAAACATTGAAATATAATCCGCACTAAGCCTTTTACTGAAAACATGTTATTGTTAAGATATTGTAGCACTGAATGTCTAAAGTCTCTTCATATTAAGCTATTTGTTAAAAACACTTAATACCATGCAAATATGTCAAACTCAGTATGTCATCGGGGCTCATATTCAGTCTTAATATCTTTTTAAAAGTGAGTCAGGCTGGCAACAAAATATGAAAAGACAGGATGCAAGGTAAATAAAATGAAAGGGATTATTTACTTGTATTCAAGATTGTTTATGTGGTTTAATAAGATGGACAAGGAGATCATTAGTGGTACTGATGAAGTTGATTTGTTCCGATCTTGACACAAATTTAATGAAATTAATTGCTGTTGGCACTGCAAAAATCCCATTCTCCGAGCAAAAATTACTCATACCTCTAGGAAGCACTATCAGACCATACGTCTAATGAAAGATGAAGATCAAAAT
Organism: Sander lucioperca; assembly: GCF_008315115.2. Taxonomy (NCBI): domain Eukaryota; kingdom Metazoa; phylum Chordata; class Actinopteri; order Perciformes; family Percidae; genus Sander; species Sander lucioperca. Next base: position 27,834,363 of record NC_050186.1, on the reverse strand, counting down.
AAAGATAAGCGAGATAAAAGTTCTTGAACCATGCCTTTTTGTCCATTGTTATGAAGTGGATCTTCCCAGGAAAGGTTTTGGCTTTAAAAATGGGTTGCATATCTAACAAAGGGAAATTGAGGCCAGTTCCACGGAAAGAAGCATAATGATCTTGCATGTGTTGGTTGACGAGATTATTTGTCTTGGCAAAAGAAAGTCGATGATCTGACTTTCTTGAATTGCCCTTTTGAAGTGGATTTAAAACCGACAAGTGAGCTACGTCTTCACACAGCTGAGAAACAACCAACAACTCGCCAACAAAGTGGCGAGTCAAAACAACCAGTTCTACACAGTACCTACTGTCACAGGATCACAGTGTGAAGAAGAAGAAAAAAAGGACAGTCTCACAAGTGGTCAAATAAAAGTTAACATGCTATTATATTGACAGAGGTTAAAACAGATGAAGTTAAAAAGGAGGACCATAACAGGAGAGGAGGAGGAGGTTTAATTGAGAATATGAAGTCAGACAAACAGCAGTAATGGTTTCCATATTTAATTTTGGATTTTTTGTTGTTAACTTGAAACAGTAAATATAAAGAACCAAACAGCTGTGTGACAGAAGGAGCTGTAGGAGGGCGAGAGAGAGAGAGAGAGAGAAAGCAATATAAAACACTGCCAGTATAAACACATTCGGATGCCTGAACATGTTCAGGCAGACCTGCTTTGTTTATTTGTGCTATGCGTTTGTGCATATTCACATGCACACACATACATGCACACACACACACACACACACGCACGCACACACACACACACACACACACGCACGCACACACACACACACACACACACACACACACACACACACGCACAAACACATTCACCAGATGTTACTGCTGCAAATTAACACACAAGATATTCTGCACTCTGTCCTGACCTTTTCAACACCATCCACGTCATCCATTGGGCTTCAGAAGGGACATTTTGACAGTGTTAGGTGTTGTAAGCCCCCAACGTCGCCTTCCAGGCAACGCGGCAATGGTTACATTAAGGGTTAAGGTTAGGGTTAGCTGCCTGGAAGGCGACGTTGGAGGCAAAAAACACCATCGAGCCATTTTGTCTTTTGTTCTGTCCAACAGTTGTTGTATTGTTGCTGTAATGAACACTGCAGCCTCTGGGAGACGCTAGCAGCAGCTAGCACTAGCACTGTTCTCACTACAGTAGTTCAGGAGCTTTGTCTCTGTGTGTGTGTGTGTGTGTGTGTGTGTGTGTGTGTGTGTGTGCGTGCGTGCGTGCGTGCGTGCGTGCGTGTGTGTGTGAGCACGCACGCAGGCCGGCTCCCACAGAGATTATGTTCTTCTCACGCATATCTGTCCAGCTGTCTCTCTCTCTCTCTCTCTCTCTCTCTCTCTCTCTCTCTCTTTGTCTATCTCCCCTTTTACGTGTGTATTTTTTTATTATTTCCTGCTTCTTCAATCTGAAAGGTGCCCTGAATAAATATGACCAATAAATAAGATGTAATGTGAATGGTGTCACTCCAACTTCTGAACCCTCAACTGTACGCTTTTAGCTTCTTTTAGCACATAGTTTTAGTTTTGGTTCAGTCTCACCGCTCTCATTACAGTAATGTTGTTTCCAGCAGCAGCAGGCAGATGTTTTCTGCAAACAAGCTCTGATACTCTACACAACCTGCCTATAGCATCAAACTGCAGACAGACAAAAAGTCAACTAGCTGGTGGAACATTTTGCAGCTAAAGAGGCAAATTTAGTTAGTTAGTGGAGACTAAACCAGAGCTACAGGGACAGTGCATTCTGGACTTATGATGTCATCTTAAGTTTGTGGTAAAGAAAGTGCTTCAGATGTACGGGACATATACTGTACTTGCAAACTACTTTTTGTGTTTCATTCTGAGGTGCTCTTTGGACGTCTCCAGAGACAAATGTGGACACAAATCTTAATGAAGTCACGTGTGGTTCAGCCCGAGAAAACATTCAAAGTTAACTTCTTGTTAAGGATAATATTTAGACAAACTACTTTCAGTTTAATCTTGAAATAATTCCAAATACATTTCTGACTTGATTTTATATGCAACCAGTGGGGAATAAAGTGAAGGATATGTGCTGAAAAACACTGTTTACTATGGCCTCTTTAAAAACAACACACACACACACACACACAGAAGCTCATAAATTGCTCCTTGTGTTGTCATTAGGACCCGTGTGTGTGTGTGTGTGTGTGTGTGTGTTTATTCAGGCACTGAATTATTGGCCGATAGTCAAACAAACTCATTAAGACTGAAAACACAGCGGCTCTATAATATGGTTTTTCCATATAGGTGCGGGTCGGTCCGCGCTGATGGCACACATTTCCACTATAGCCTCATAGCAGTGAATAGCAGTGCTACTATAACATATACATGACATAAAATTAGACTGCAATTGGCTACATTCTGCTACATCTAAAAGTGAAAAAATAAATTCTGTATTGGGACACTGAGCTATTTCATGACCTCTTTGAAAGGTGAGGAAGATGAGCAAGTGAGGCAGAATCCCGAGCGTTTTCTAATTGTATTGGACGATGTTCTCTTCCAGTCACAGAGAGGTTTATAGCCCGTCCCAGGATGGTGTCCTTTTTCCTTCCAATGTTGTCAAATGTTGTCAGTGTTCTGGTACAAGAGTTGATCCTGAGATGTGTATTAAGAGTTTTGGTTGCAAAGAGAAAAAAGGGAACTCAGTACGTGCGTGCGTGCGTGTGTGCGTGCGCGTGTTTGTATACAGTGTAAACAGGAAGTTTCAACCAAAAGAAAAGAGACTCAATAGATATACTGAAAAAAAGAAATGAGTGGAAAATGAAGTGAGAGGAAGGAGTGATGTAATGTCTAAAACGAAGCCATTGTGTTTGTATTGAGCCTTTTCTGTTGCATGCATTCACTCTCTCTCTCTCTCTCTCTCTCTCTCTCTCTCTCTCTCTCTCTCTCTTTTTCTTCACTTTCACAAACATTTTATTACATGTTTACTCCATTGCATATTTTTTGTCACTTTTGATTTCATCTTCCTGTCTTGACAAACTCATATTCTCTCTCTCTCTCTTTCTCTCTCTCTCTCTCTCTCTCTCTCCTTCACATGCACACACACACACACACACACACACACACACACACACACACACACACACACACATTTACAGCTGTATGTAGTTTGGCAGTGTTAGGCAGAGAAGCCTGCAGGCTGAGGTCATAACTCTGGGAAAACAGGTGGTAGACTGATGTGAGAGAGAGAAAGGAGAGAGAGAGAGACACATACACACAGACGTGAATGCATCATACACGCTAAAACACATAAACGCATTAATGCAGACATTGATACACACACATGTTCCGACATTTTCCATTTTTTTCCAATTAGGTTTATGTTTTCTCTGTGCTCAAATCATTACATCTAGTCATTTTATTTAACACTTGTTCTTAAAGTTTCAAAGCACTATAGAAATGAACAAAATATCCCTCAAAACAAAGAAGATTAAGAGCACGTTTTTCCTCTGTTATGTCGTTGTGACGTGATGATACAGTTGAGAAATCAGTTTGGAGGGGGACTCTGAAACGAGGGGTAAGGTCAAGGGTGTGAGATTCCTCTCTCTCTCTCCATTAAGCGGCGTACAGTAGGTGAAACGGATCGTAAGCTGCATCGCGTTGCTTTAAAACACACTGCTTTAAAACACACACACAAAGACTAATGCCTTTTAATACTCTGAATCTCTTCTTTTCTCAGTCGCTAAATGCACTCCTATAAGCTGATGGAAATCTTCTATCGCCCATTTACCTTCAGTACAATCATAAACTATCTGTTATCACATCATCTGTTCAAAAACTATATGGCCAAAAGTACAATGGACACCCATAGTCCATAAACATTTGTTTGTTCCGAGGCTGTTTTTTCTGCCTTTGTCGAGGCCAAACCAGCTGTTTACCAGCGGATTACTTTAAAGGAACACGCCGACTTATTGGGACTTTAGCTTATTCACCATATCCCCCAGAATTAGGTAAGTCCATACATACCCTTCTCATCTCCGTGTGTATCGTAACTCTGTCTGACGCACCCACCGCTAGCCTAGCTTAGCACAGATCCTGGAGGTAACCGGTTCCAACTAGCCTACTGCTCCCAATAAGTGACAAAATAACGCCAACATTTTCCTATTTACATGTTGTGATTTGTATAGTCACAGCGTGTACAAATAACAAGGTCACATGAGACACAGTCATCTTCTAACCATATACATACTGGGAACTATATTCTCAGAAGGCGAAGCACTGCTACTTGGGCGGAGTGATTATTACTCCAACTCTGAGTGAACTCTCTGCTCTTCACCACGGGGCTTCTCAGGTGCTGCGAGCAAATCACTCTGCCCGGGTATGTATGGACCCGGGCGAGGTCCATACATCTAATGGACCCCGCTCTGGGGGATACGGTGAATAAGCTAGAATCCCGCCGTGTTCCTTTAACACCCACAGTTTTGAAATGACATGTTCGGTCATCACATATAGCTTAGTCTCACATTGCCAGACCTAGCTCCACAGCGCTGTGGAATAAGGTCTGGCTACTCCACACATACATTCTAGGATAGGAGGATAAAAAAACGCTCTGGGTTGTTTGCATTTCTTTAAACTGGAGCGATTACAAAAATGGAGCTATTGTAAATTAGCCTAGAAATCTAGACGCACCCTAGCGGCAGCAAATGTAATTTGCTGCCAGGGTCGTCTAGCAATTCTCCGTTGGCTTGCGAGCTGGAAAAACCAAACTCTAGTCAGGCCAATCACATCGTGTATAGAGTTGGTGGGCGGGCTTAACATAATGACGGCAGAGTTGCGACGGTTCCGTGTGAATTCCCTGCTACTTGAAAACAAAGAAGATGGCTGCTGCTGCTGGCGAACAGCGGCCTTTTGAATCGGCTTTTGGCCGCGACTCTGGAAGACTTGGAGTTAAGCTTTTCTTTGAGAAAAGAACAAAGAACGGCACTGAAGTCATTCTTAAAAAAGGAAGATGTGTTCGGAGTTTTGCCGACCGGATACGCCAAAAATTCAATCTATCAACTAGGGTTGCTCTGGTTGGTTGTAGCGCGATCCTATTGCATGCAGAGGGAATTTGAAAGACAACCGTTTATCCCGCCTCTCGGATTGAGCCCTGCCAATGGTGAGTTCCCAGACCCAACATCTTGATGTGGGTCTGGCTTGTCAGGCTAATTGTAAATTATTTTTAAAAGACCTTGAGTTAAGATTGTTTTTTCTATCAAACCACTATTTCCAATGTCCTCCACACTTAACTATTAAATACTTTAACAGTGTCCATCTAAAAATTATAAATATGACAAATCACTGTAAAGAAAAAACCTTCAAAATATAGTGCAAAACTATACATTTTATAAAAAAAATTGGTAGAAAAATATGTATATCTGCCTTTACCAAAACAGTAATCATAAATTAATCAAAACTTAAAATATTTTATAAATTAATAATATGATGTACATTCAATTCAATTCAATTTTATCTATAATATCAAATCATAACAAGAGTTATCTCAAGACACTTTACAGATAGAGAAGGTCTAGACCACACTCTATAACATAAAAGGACCCAACAATTCCAGTAATTCCCACCACGAGCAAGCATTTAGTGCGACAGTGGCGAGGAAAAACTCCCTTTTAGGGAGAAACCTCGGACAGACCCAGGCTCTTGGTAGGCGGTATCTGACGGTGCCGGTTGGGGGTGTGATGAACAGTGGCAATAATAGTCACAATACAGATAATGGAACTATGACTAGAAATAGTAGTTGAAGTAGTTCATGGTGTAGCAGGGCACTGCAGGGCGTTACAGACCACGGCGACAGCTGCAACCATGATTTTCGTGCCACCCTAATCCAAGGAAACATGAATACAAATATTTTATGCTGGGTTGGTACTAACTAATTTGCTTATTTATAATCATATTTTAAATTCCTCACATGCATTAAAGCACGAAAGCCACATGACCGAAGATTAAATCAAATCTTGTGTCTTTTTCATTTCAAATTACCACATGCACCAAATGCATTTCACTCAGAAATTGTTTACCTCATAATGACATTTTTCCAAATGACGTATTCCCCAGTGCCCTTTTCTTCCTCTTCCCTCCATTTTACTCTGTTTAAAAGTCTGTCGTCCTTTACTCTGCTCATTACACGGAAAATTAAGAAACAAACTACTTACATAGACACGCCACTGGAAAATGTTGCTGACTTTTCCTCCCATGGAAGTTCTCAACACTGGGCTCTGTGTGTGTGTGTGTGTGTGGTGTGCGTGTGTGTGTGTGTGTGTGTGTGTGTGTGTGTGTGTGTGTGTGTGTGGTGTGCGTGTGTGTACGTGCATTTTGACGTCGCTAAAGCAGGTGCTTTCTGTCAAGTGTGGGAGGGACTGTTCAGTTTGAAGAATGTTCCACCGTGTGTGTGTGTGTGTGTGTGTGTGTGTGTGTGTGTGTGTGTGTGTGTGTGTATGTGTGTGTGAGAGAGAGAAAGAGCGTGTTAAGGGTAGACCAGTGTAAATTCCAGGCCAATTTGTTTACAGTTTAAAAATCCAATGTATAATGTAGTTATTCACATCCACGTAAATGCATTGCATTCACAAAAATGTTTTTTTAAATTAAACAAAAATGGATTTTTTAATTGTCTTTGCTTTAGTTTTAATACATTTTGTAGATTTTTAAAGGAAAATTAATCTTTTAATCTTTAAAAAATGTCGCTACCACTGTCCGGGAACAGAAATTCTAACATGAATAGCAATCACTGAACTAAGGCTATAGTGGAGACTTTTACATAAAAATTAACAACTTTCCCGTAGTCCTGAAGTGATGCGTTTTACGTCCACCAGCCAGAGCTAAAGGGGGCAGGAAGAGGGGAGAGATCATAGCGACGGAGCATCGGCTAGATCTATGGCAGAAGCTGTGGCGGAGAGGTTTCTGGAATGGATGCTTTTAGATTAAAAAAAAGAAACTCGGCGTTCAGAGGAAGGATTAAAGTCCAAAAACAGAAAGCGATTGACGGCGAGGACAAACACCGATCTCCATCGGTGTAGCTTTTCCTTGTTGGAGTGCGCTGAAAGAAAAGAAGGGACTAAGGACAGATTAAATGACCTAATCTGACGACTCTTATCACTTGGCCTTTTCTTTCCATCTGTGCTCCTGGTGGCAGGGGAGGTGCGACGAGCTCACAAGCATGCGTCGACAGTGTTTGTGTAATTACTCTACTTACTAAATCCTGTAAAAAAAAAAACAGTAATGTTGAATATGCCTTGTTAAAAAGGCCAGCACAACTTGGACTATTCTACCCCCTTTCTTAAAGTGGTACGTTCCACCACCCTCTTGAGCTGCCAACACATGATCTGTGGTGAAGCTGCTCTGCGCTAGCTCTGCCTTTGTTTGTATTATGGGAAGAGCGGTGGAGACATCTTGGAGGAAGGGCTACCCTTAGCGTGGCGCACCGCTCAAATTATTACAACTTTGACCTTATTACCCCTAACTAGGGTTGGGTATCGTTTGGAGTTTTACGATTCCGTTGCCGAACCGGTACTTTTAAAACGATTCCAATTCCTAAACCGATTCTTGAAAAACTGAAAAATGACATCAAAGATGTAATGTGTTTACTAGCGTTCATGAGCAGTGAATGGTTAATATGCTTTTACGTCCGTTTTGGTGAGCCCAGAGGGAAAATATGGCATTTTAAAAGTAGCCTACATTTACGGTAGCTAGGTAACGGTAGACTACAGAGAAAGTGTGATATTTTTACGTCTGTTTCAGAGCAACAGAGGGAAAATATTTCAGTTGACACAAAATTTGCATTCTAATCCGGTCCGATTCCTCCTGGTTGTGTAGGAACTGGATCCATAGTGGAACCGGGTTTCGGTACCCAACTAGGGTTGGATACCGAAACCCCTAACCACTATTTTTCACCGGGCGCGTCTGCACTGCATTCCGGAAGTGCTGAAACCCCCCGCGAGCAATCGCGGCCATTTAAGTCAATGCTTAAGATAGGTCTATTTTCACGCGAGCCACAGAGTGTTCGGACAGCAGGGCAGGAAGTGAAACAGCATCCAGTTAGTTCATCTAAAGACACCCCCCAATAACGTATATTTCTGTCTTCTCTACAACACCATGGACGACAAGAGATTCATCTTGGAGGTGGAAAAACATAAGACACCACAAAGTCTTTTTAATTGGACAACGCCCAGAAAAGAGAAGGCATGGAGTTTAATTGCAGGAGTGCTTGGAGTGAAAGGTACTAACTAATAAACACGTGATTGTTCTTTCAAGTGCTTGTAGAGACAATAAAATCTGCGAGTCGGGCAGCAAGACGCTCCCGGTGTGGTATGGCGCGTGGCGGAGGACGGAACAAAACGGGAACGCAGCCTGAACGCAGCGCAGACACTCCTAGTGGAAAATAGGGGTAACATTTCAAGGCACAGCCAAAGCCATAAGCAATGATGACGTATACCTACTATGCACTTCGCCTCTGTGCCTGCAATATGCTCTGCACTCTACTTCGCTCGGATTTACCACTGATCATGTGTCTATGTTCCGCCTGCCCAGCACAGTTCAAGTTCATGTAGACACAACACAAATATATCTATATATATATATATATATTATTTACGAGACAAAGGCATGCCTGTACACAATGTCAAACCTACTCTGGACTATTTTGTGACTTGACCCGTCACTTCAGTGGCTAGTGGTGATTTACGGAACCCGAGTATTGTGAGAAGCTACAGTCTCCTCATCTTTTTATTTTATGTCTGGTCCCCAGAGGAGGGTTTCTACTGGTTTTGCTGAGCCCCAGACCGTCCCACTAGGCAACACTTTTAGGACAAGATTTTCCACAAATAAAAAAGGAAATATCAAGATCCAATGGTCATATTTCCAGGAAATATGCTGATCCCATTCCTTCTCCCCTGAGGATGAACCTTTCCTGCCTCATATCACATCTCCTCCTTTCGTCTGCTACTCTGCAGAGGTGTGTTTTCTCGGACTGCGACAATACATATATGAGAACGACAAGAGGAAATTGCAGAAATCCGTTTAATATGGGCTGAAATATTACAATTAGTAAATGGAGTAAAGAGTTAGTAAATGGACCGAGTTCATTCTTCTCTCAGACATGTTACTGCAGGAGGAGAGACAGACTTGTCCCTACTGTTTACAACTGCATGACAAATCTCTGTGTCTGTGTGTGTGTGTGTCTGTGTGTGTGTGCGTGTGTGTGTGCGTGTGTGTGTGTGTGTGTGTGTGTGTGTGTGTGTGTGTGTGTGTGTGTGTGTGTGTGTGTGTGTGTTTCTGTGTCTGTGTTAGAGAGAGAGTGGTCTCTTGACCCAGAAATTCCCTTCTTTCTCTTCCTTGTCTTCCTGTGTAATCAGCACACACACACACACACACACACACACACACACACACACACACAGACACACAAATATGTTAAATGAACACACTTCCCACTGATCAACAACATTGCACATGGCCGCTCCTCAGCCCCTCCTCCTCTATCTCTTGCTGTTTCTTTAAAAAAAAAACGTAGTGATAGAGTCTGTAGATAAAGGTTTTCAGTGTCCATTAAAACTACATTTATGAATAATTTATATCCAATGTCATGCAGCATTATTTATATTGTCATGTTGTATCTAGAGCTAACGCCAACGCTGGGTGGACAGGACCCAGTTTTCAAGAAATACCCGTGTAGGTTTGGACTAGGCCTTAGTCTTGTATACTTATTTCTTGAAAAGATATTTTCTGATTTAAATCAGTGAACGTTTCTTACCTTTCAAGCAGAGTTCTTTATTTATCAATCGTATTTTAGAGATGATTTTAGAGGGTCCTTGAACACACCAACAATAGTTTTTTTACTTTTCTTTTTTATGTTGTTGTGATAATACAGTTGTTATCAGTGACTGTTTGGAAAACTCTCCTGTTGATGCATTCAAGGACACTCCGACATCTGTTTTTTGAGAGTTGGCTGCTGAATAGCCAACTCTACTAACCTTTTTTTTGTAAATCAAGTAAACAATGTGCACTTCATACTTTTCACAGCAATCATATGTGCGTCTTAATTATGAGTCTTATTTTGTCGTCTGGGTTTGATTTTCAGACACGTCTCATGAATGCGATGCTTTCCAGCAGTTA